>NW_016157311.1:268804-273493 GCF_001687245.7 Rhagoletis zephyria | reverse complement strand
TCGACGTACGAAAACCGCGCTCTATAAGTCACTCATCATGCCCGTGCTGGTATATGGCGCAGAAGCATGGACAATGACAACATCCGATGAGGCGGCTCTTGAAGTGTTTGAGAGAAAGATTTTGCGGAAGATTTACGGGCCTTTACGCGTTGACGACGGCGAGTACCGCAGACGATGGAACGATGAGCTGTATGAGCTTTACAACGATATGGACATGGCTTGGTCATGTCGTTCGAATGGACACCGACGCTCCAGCTCCGAAAGTGTTCAACTCGGAGCCCGCTGGTGGTAGCAGAGGAAGAGGGAGGCCCCCACTGCGATGGAAAGATCAGATGGAGAAGGACTTGGCGTCAGTTGGCACAGAAGAGAAACGACTGGCGTGCTTTGCTGAACTCGGCCAAAATCGCTTAGGCGGTTACAGCGCCAAAAAAGAAGAAGAAGAAGAACATGTACATGTGTATATAATTCATATAACCAAAAAATGTTAAATGATCTAATCTCTGTGCCTAAAAGCATAAACAGACGGCAGCGTTGATCCGGATCAACTCGGGAATTTACTGCAGTTGATCCGGATTAAGTCCGAGTTAATCCGGATCAACGCTGCCGTCTGTTTATGCTTTAAGACTGTATCTGCATTTATTTACATATTTCTTGTTTGTTTTAAAATGTAGAAAGTACATTTATATATGTATGTAAATGTTTTGTATTCGAAATGCTTTTTTGTAATTGAAATTTATTTGGCAGGTTGTAAACAATTTTGGTCGAATTTGGGAAGAAAATTGGTAGGGGAAAATTTTGTTAGTGGCAACGATGCTTACTGCTTCCAGCAACAGCAAATTTTTCAAAACTGGTTGCTTCGGCTGACTGTGTAAGCAAAAACAAACTGCTCTATAGCTACGGTGACCATCCGTCCTGTATTATACGGGGCAGTCCTCTTTTTTGACCCATTTTCCTGGCAATTTATTTATATTTCTTTTAATGCCATATATTTGTTCCGTATTCGGTATTTCGACGCCTTAACAGCTCATTAAAATGGCATGCCTATGAACGAGTTTTAAGTGATGGTGGTATATGATCGTAATTTTCTTTATAAACAGTTATTATTTTCTGATCTGAATGCCTGTGATTCGAATTGTGGAATACATACAGTACCAAAATAGATATTAGGACTCGACATTTTAGTAAGTTTTGGCTATTTTTTCTTAGTTTAGTTAATGTTTATTATTTATTATAAAGCTCTTTTCCTAACAAAACTCATATAATACCAAATTTCCAACTTTGTGCAAAAAACTATACAAATTAATTCTGCAATGTTTCGCCGAAATTTCAAACTTTTCAATTAGAATCTTTAGAAAAAAATTTGGTTTCCAGTTTTGTAACTCATTAAAATTGAGTATAATAAAGTGCGAGTGGAAAGTGCTGCCATTTGCTTCTCTTTAAAAAAAAAATGGTCGGACATACTTACTTTGTATGAAAAAAATGCGTAACATCGTCAACAAAAAAAAAAAATGCCAAAAATTATTGGTAAGCCTTACCGACTTAAAATTGCACAAATTTTTTTAGCAAATTTTACGCGGTAAAAATCTCGTGAAAACTATCCTATAAATTTGTGATGTTACTATAGGGATACTGTTTCAGGGAAACAGTGTGGAAAAAATTTGCAAAGTTATTTTTTGTCCCGCATTCGCTATCTGCTTTTGCTGATTTATTTGCGTTAGTCGTATCTAATACCACGTTCAAATTGACGAGCTGAACATGTTAAATGGGCTTGAACCAGTTAAATGAACAAAACATGTTCATAAACAAATTAAATCGCATCCAATTGTTGTTGGAAAATTAAACCAGTTAAATCATTTAACTCGTTTGAAAACCAGTTCAGCTCAGAGTTGTATCAAAAGCTTTGTGCTCCGGCCAATCAGAAAGACCCAAAAGCTTTCATTTGACACGCCAACGCTCAAAAAATTTATATTCTGAAAAATATTAAAAATTAAAAATTATTAAAAACAAGTAAGAAAGTCTAAGTTCGGGTGGAGCCGAACATTAAATACCCGGCGCAAGTATTAAATATATGTTTTTTTACCTTTCCGAAACCTACCGCTAGATGGTAAGCCGGGGTGTATCAATTTTGAGTAAATTAGCGTCCTTAAATTTCGAAATATTGCAGTTTCAAGCATTTATGAAATTTACCGTTATATGAAAAGCGGCCGTAATTTTAGTCCGATTTCAATAATTTTCAACGTTTTGCTTTTATGTGGCAAATACCGAATTTGGTACAAATTGATAGAACGGCTACCGATATACATATATGTGGTCATAAGTGGGCGGTGCCAAAATTTAACCATAAACGTATTTCTTGGTAAAGAATTGTTGCGAGCATCAATTTTGAATAAGTTAGCTTTAATATTTACTGATTTATCGAAGATTTTGTATTTCTCTAAATTACCGTTATATGGAATGTGGGCATGGTTATTATCCGAGTTTTTAAATTTTCGGCCATTTAGTACGCTGTACAATGGCCAACAACTGTGCTAAGCTTGGAAGAAATTGGTGCAGCGGTTACCAAGATATACACATGTAACCATAAGTGGGCGTGGCTACGCCCATTTTCCAAAAATTTATAATATTCTTATTTTTCGTCTAAAAATTGTTGTAAATATCAACTTTGAGTGAATAATCGTCGGTAGTTACTAAAATACCGCAGTTTTCGTATTTCCGAAAATTACCGTTATATGGGANATCTCGATTCGTTTTGGCTGTTACAAACATCGGTTATGTGAACAAAACGAGTGCACTCGGGTATAAATATTAAAATTGTATGCATGTCTGCCCGCCAAAAAAGAGGCCCAGGCGGTAATTAGTTATTTCCCATGAGGTCTCATCGTACGCAGAGATAAATAGTGCATACAAACTAAACATTTTGAAGTCTCTAAGTAATCCGTNTATAATATTCTTATTTTTCGTCTGAAAATTGTTGTAAATACCAATTTTGAGTGAATAATCGTCGGTAGTTACTAAAATACCGCAGCTTTCGTATTTCCGAAAATTACCGTTATATGGGATGTGGGCGTGGTTATNTTTTGAGTGAATTATATTCAGTAGTTACTAAAATATCGCAGTTTTCGTATTTCTGGAAATTACCGTTATATGGGAAGTGGGCGTGGTTACAGTCCGATTTCGCTCATTTTCAATACCAACCTACCTTGGATTAACAGAAACCTACATACCAAATGTTGTTGAGATATCTCAATTTTTGCTCGAGTTATCGTGTACACGGGCGGACGGACAGACGGACAGACGGACGGACAGACAGACATGGCTTAATCGATTTCTCTATTCATTCTGAGCTTTTATTTATGTATACATTTGTCTATATCTATCTCGATTCGTTTTGGCTGTTACAAACATCGGTTATGTGAACAAAACGAGTGCACTCGGGTATAAATATTAAAATTGTATGCATGTCTGCCCGCCAAAAAAGAGGCCCAGGCGGTAATTAGTTATTTCCCATGAGGTCTCATCGTACGCAGAGATAAATAGTGCATACAAACTAAACATTTTGAAGTCTCTAAGTAATCCGTATGCGTTAATTTCATGAAGCAGACATTCCCACAAAACAAATTTAAACACAAAAACTTTATTTTGAATATTTTTTTTCGAATTTTTATTGGTAATCAAACAACCGTCAAAGTTAACTCCAAATGTTCAGTGTGGACGATTGTGTTTTCCAAAAAGCTCTTTTTAATTTAACAAGTTAAATGGGGCCAATTTGAACGTAATATAAGCAATTGCAAATGCATCGAAAATGATTAGGAGCTGCTTGCTTTAAAAAGCAAAAAAGTGTTGCTTATGCTGTTTTGCAGTCAGCAATTTAAACCCTGCTTTGAATACCGCAGTATAACAGTAACCAAATATTGTATTGATACGTTTTGGAAGTCAGCCTACATATCGAACCAGCCAGCCTTAATTTTTTTTTTAATCCCATTATTGTTGCCCCCTGTATTTGTTACATTTAACAATTGTATTAGTCATCACCAGGTAATACTTTAAATAACATGAATGGAGTGTGCCCATTGACACAACCAATACTTTCGCGCAATCAACTTGTATACTCAACGAAGAAGATGTGTTGTGGATTTTCTCCTCAGCCGGGTGAAAACGTTTCGGCAGGATGTCATCGGGTGCTGTCGATCCTTTTGAGAATTGAGTTCTGAGTACTTTTGGTATCGATACTGCCCAACACTAGTAAAAATCGAAATTGTATATCGTCGTTTAAAGTACAAAACCGCGTATCAACAAAAAGCAAAACCGCGTATCAAGATAATGTAAAACCGCGTATGTGAGGTTGCATAAATTATTTTCTCGAGATTGAAAACACTCATATTTCAAAATGGTTATCTTTTTTATAAAGCAATCGCATTTCTGGCTAGTACATTTCAGACGAATGGATAAGGATTGAGCCAAGAGCTTGTGTGAGGAAATCCAATTTTTGGCGGCAAATGTCAGTTGCGCGGTTTTGCAGAATGACGATACGCGGTTTTGTACCTTAAACGACGATATATATATTTTTATACCCGAGCGCACTTGTGCACAAGGGTATTATAACTTTGTTCACATAACGGTTGTTTGTAACAGGCAAAACGAATCGAGATAGATATAGACAAATGTATACATAAATGATCAGAATGAAAA
>NW_016157311.1:250846-268493 GCF_001687245.7 Rhagoletis zephyria | reverse complement strand
CCCCGGCTTATCATGTAGCGGTAGCTTTCGGAAAGGTGGAAAACATATATTTAATACTTGCGCCGGGTATTTAATGTTCGGCTCCGCCCGAACTTAGACTTTCTTACTTGTTTAAATTGCGTTTGCCTTAAATTTGTTTTAAAAATGGTTATAGTAAATACGTCGTAAAAAAATGTATTAAAATTGTCTTTGAATTGGCATCAATACTGTTCTAATCGGTCAAGTAGTTTCCGAGATATTAAACATATTTATAAAACCTAGGAAAGTTGAAGTTCAACCTGTTATATTTTCTTTGTTTTTTACTTGCCCAAAAAAAATCAGTATGGTTGAAATCAGCGTGAAAAGTTCTATCGATCTGCATTTTTTTTTTTTTTTTTGTAGCTAAATGATCGGTATTGTAGCTAAAATCAGCTGTTCACACGGCAAGCGAAATCAAAATTGCCAACATGATGGCAAATACATTTTCGTTGTCAAATACTGCCACATCAGCAACGAGGGCCGTTTTCACTTGGATGTCATTTTATATGACCCTGCGTGGTGATATATGGAAAACGCAAATGACACCAGATGCCAACCTGTTTTCATTATTTTGAAAACATTTGACGTCAAATATAACCTCATGAAAACCAGGCTTTAGGTTGTCCATTATGTTACCACATTACACACGTTTTCTGAACGGTAACTGAATATACTTTGTGTTAGAACTAAGAGAAGCGCTGGGTTCTCAGAACAAAGTTCCTCTGGCAGCTGATGTACACTCCGTAAAGCTTTTTGGGAGTGTTGAAGAAATAGCGCAATAGCTATAGCATTATTTGTCCTACCCAGTAAAGATACAACTTCCTTGATGGCCACAAGCTCGCCAAAAGTAGACGAGAAATCACCAGAGATATTATATAAGTAGATACGAAAATTTTTTTTGTGGTTCATAAATGGCAAAAACAATCACCCCATCACAAACAGATGCATCTGGGGCAACAAGGTAATAGTACAGGCTTTTAAGTTGTTCTACACTATAGTTGGTTTTGCACGCTGGCAGACCGGTAGATCATTATGTCTACGAAAGCTGATATGAGTCCCAACTTTATTAAAGATGACATTATATTTATTATGGACAAAATAATAGCTACATTTAAATGTCAAACCCCGCCTAAGATCTTCCCTAAGGCGACAATTCCTCAACCATTGTTTTCTGATTTCCTTGGCTGCAAGCCATTCCGCCCTTCTCAACGGGGGAGCTCACCAGCCACGGCATACCTCACGTGTAGTAAAATTCAGGTAATTCTGAACGACACACTCAGGCGATGTTCGGGGCTGCCCCCAAATCCCCCGGTGTGTGTCGTTTAGAATTATCTGAATTTTACTATTAAACGGTAAAAGTTTATTTACTGTATTTACTGTAAAAGTTTAACGCTACTTTTTTGGTGCCAACTTCCTCATAAGATTCTTCTTCCCTGGTACCGCAAGCTTTTTAGTCTGTTAAAGCTCAGTTAGTCTAGACTTAATTTTCGTAACTTAGTTTAACCTAATATTTTGGCCAACCTATTATATGAGAAACTATATTGGCGGTTAGTTAAAACTTAACTTACCGTAAGAAACTTAGGAACCTGTAGGTTAAATTCTTAAGTTACGGACTTACGGAAGCTGAAAGCGGTGAAAGAATCAGGCTTGCCAGATTTTCGCTTTTGCATTTCTCTAAAATAAATGAACGCAAACATATTTTTTGCATTCATTTTTTTATTGTTGCCAGATTTTGTATGCCCGAAATCAGTACGTTAGACTTTTTCGTGTTAAAAAAAATCAGTACTTTTCAGTACATTTTTATTCAAAGCAAAATTATGAATGTAAGTAACAGATAATACTTTAAAACGTCAGAGAACTTGTTTTAACCCTAGGAGGCTCAACCAGGTCTGTGCAGACCTTTTGCACATAAACGTGTGTACAACTTTTTTGTTTTGCGTGCTAGAGACGAATCCTTCCAAGACTTTCTAGAAGGGGTTACGGCGAACACAATAAGCATAAAATCAGACCTCTTTTGTGTTTGTGTTGGGTTTTATTCGTATTTGCAAACGTAATGGCTCAAACGGACCAAACAGGTCTGTGCAGACCTATGTGTGGCATGAATGCTGGAGCAGGCGTTTTAAAAATGTTTTGACCACGGACATAACAGTTATAAGTTTTATCGCAAAAACCTTGCCCCATAACAGTTATTAGGTGAGAAAAATTTTTTATTTCGCCGATAAGAGTTATAACCCGACGTTTATTTTTTACCTTGCCTGATAACTGTTATGCCGGAGAAATATTTTTTCCGTTGCTCATAAGAGTTATTTCGCAACATTTATTTTTTACATTGCTTGATGAGAGTTTTTTACTATCTAGCTTTTGTTTTCATCATATTTATTTTCTACTCCACCTCCATCTTCATAGATATCGTTACCTTATAACACTTATCAGACAAAGTAAAAAATAAAAGCTGGAAAATAGCTGTTATCAAGCAACGTAAAAAATAAACACTGGATTATAACTCTTACCGGCGAAATAAATAATATTTCTCATCTAATAGCTGTTATGAAACCGTTTCGATTTGAAAATTAAAAATATTAGTTTTTTTGGTGGTACGTGTAAATCTTTATATAGAACGTTCAGATTGAATTGAGCGCATGCAACGTATATAGCAGCAGCGTTTGTAGTGTAAACATCTGTGAGATTTTATTGAAGTGTGTGAAGCGAGTGAAGCTGTAGTGCAAACACCTGCAAGTTTTTATTAAAGTGAATTTATAAGGTGTAATTTTTTCTGTTTGTTTACATATAGAAAAATGGCTTCAGGATCCAGTATCGATGACGATATGATGTACGTGGTGAATCGCACCACAAGATATCAAAATTTATCGGAAGAAGAGAGGAGGCAAATGGAAGAAAGGTTAGCAATATGGTTGGCCGGTGCTGATGGAGAAGCCGAGGAAATCAATGCATTCGAAGGCGACGACGTCACGGATCCTGATTATGTGCCGACGTTAGAAGATGCGGCTTCCGATGCTGAGACTGAGACCGTTATAGAAACCGAGACTCNTTATATGAAGGCACTGCAGCTACACCCGGAGCGCTTGAAGCCGTCGATATGGACGAGGAGCCTCGTTCGGCGAGCTCCATTATTAAATACCGTTCAAAGAATGGCAAGCTCTGGTCAAGCGGTCCGCCGTGCACGGGTAGACTTCGTGAGCATAACTGCGCTATTGTGGGTCGCGAGGGCGCGGCTCCAGGTATTATGCGATCCCCGGTTTCAATATTTAAATCGCTAATAATACCCGAAATCATTAGTATAATTGTGCGTCAAACGAACCGAAAGGCCCAGGAACTATGCCGCCTATGGTGTGCCAAGAATCCTGACCAGCCACCGCGAACGTGGACGAAACCTGTAACCGAAACTGAAATATACGCCTTTTTGGCCTAACTTTGTTTGCCGGCATATTCGGGCCAAACAGTCAGCCTGCTCTTGAGTTGTGGGCCAACAACCGAAACCCTATCTACAGGGCGACGATGTCTGCATACCGATATAAAATTATTCTACAATATATTTGATTCGATAACGGCAACACAAGACCTGCTCGACTATTAGAAAGCAAACCGGTAGCCATTGACGACATTTGGAATATGCTCATGAGCAACTTGGAACGTCTATATGTTTCGGTTGGCATATGTAGGAACCATGCGCAAAAACAAAGCCTGCATACCGAAGGAGATGCTGGATCCAAAACGAGATGTATTCAGTACAGAATTCAGTTACCAAGTTGTGGTTCTCATGTCGACCGAATATTACAATTCCGCCGTCGACTCATCGAAGCCATCGAAGGAGCCATTTCAAATTCTGGACTACAATAAGTATAAATCCGGAGTGTACACCATGGATCAGATGGTTAGCGGTTACACGTGCAAACGGGGCACAAACTGGTGACCGTTAGCTCTGTTCTATAACATGCTGGACGTGGCGGGCTTGGCTGCATTTATAATTCATGACAAATTCGGGCATGCCAAGAGGGCCGACCGAAGACGTGTATTCCTCATGGAATTGCCAGAACAGCTGGTGGTTCCTCACATGGAGCAAAGAGCAACGAATCCCATTGTACGAGGAATTCAACACCTCAAAGTGGCAATAACGTTATTCGGTGTAGAGGTAAGCATTTCATATATGTATTTATTCATTGAATTCAAGTTCTAAAATCATTTGTTCAACGTTTTTTTTCGCAGGTACTGCAGGCCCACCGATAGCTGATCAACCAGTCCATGCCGTTTCTTCTGCAACTCGACCATCGTGCTCGCTCTGCTATAAATTGGATAAAAAGCAGCGAAAGACTAGATTTCATTGCATGTATTGCAAAAAACCAGTGTGTCAACAGCATTCACATGCCAAGTACGCGTGGGTTGAATTTCGTGCCTAACCTTTATTTTCTTACTTATTCTCAATAAAATAGTGTTTATATTGTTCACCCTGACTTTTTCCTAGCATTAAACACATTTACAAAACTTTTGGGACACCTGCCCGTGTATTCCCATACAAATCTCATGTAGGTCTGCGCAGACCTAGTTGTACCAGTTGGCGCCAAAAAATCCCTGAACCTCGAAGGGTTAAAAAAAATTATTTAATATAATTGCTTTTTTTTTAAATAAAAGTGTTATTCATTTTAACATGAGTGTACACTAGCGCGGGTCGAAAATCTAATTTTTCTCAAATCCCTTGGTAATAGTAAAAATATATTATATCATGAAGTCAACAACAAGCCTGCAAAATATAAGTATTTCATTTTAATTTTAAGAGCCCGCGCATCGACCGCCAAGTGACCCACAGCACACTAGTCGAATAAGATCAATTATTGTTAAAAATTCTGGGTTCAGCAAAAATGTGTGGTGCATATTATTAGTTAATGAATCCGTTAACGCAAAAGATAAAGTCAAATATCATTTCTCGCAGCCCTTTAGCTTATGTGTTCATATGTTTTTCAACCAAATTATAATTGTTTTGTTGATATTTTCTCTGGCCTATAGTCAAACGATGTACAGAACAGCATTAATGTTGCTGGCGTGCATTTAGGTCGTATTCCAAATTTAGCAACAATATCGGTAGCTCTAATATAAAAGCCATTATTTTGTTTATGAAAATGAGTATGGAAACACTGAACAGGCACAACTTCTAGAAACACTAATTAGTTTACTTATGTTTATGCATACTATATAAAAATTGCAAATATAGGAAAATGACAAAAAAAAATTGTTCAACATTTTTTTTATTTTAAAATATTTTTTTTATAATCTGAACGATTTCCATCATATTATTATCATAAATCAGTAACAGTTAGTCTCGCCGATACGTACCAATCGAGTAACATTTACCAAAGTTATATCGAAAAAATTAAGTGGATCTCCAGTTTTTTTTTCTGAAAAAATTCCTCTTAAACTGTACAAATAACTTTTATTTGATAGAACCGGATTACAGAAAAGTTTTCCAGGGTGTGACTTTTTCGTTCAAGCTGAATGCAAAGCAATATCGTCTAATTGGAGAGTCCTCAAAAGGATTTCCCAGGATATGTTAAAGACTATTGAATTTACCTAAGTAGTACTGTCACCTTTTCAATAATGGAACTAACTAAAATATTTATGTAAATCTAAACACTTATTGCACGTCGAAAAATGTGCTTCTTCGGTGACTAATGAAACCATTCCGCCCCAGTTTTCGAGACTGCATAAATGGACTTAAAATGGGCGTTTCTCACCCTAATTATATTATGTTAATATATGTAAATACTTATATGCTTGAAACTACTATTAACTTGTCAAACGATTCATAATCTTTGACAATACATGTTTGACTTCATTAACCACAATCTTGAGAACTGATCAAATCGGCGTGACCGATTCAGTGGTCCTTTTAATATTATATAAACATCCGAAAACATTAAAACGTTTGAAATAAATCTCGTCTCACTTTTTTATTTTTCACTTGGTTGGTGAAGTAATGAAAATTGAAAATTGATAAGGAAAAATCATAGTTTTTGTAAGTTTTATCTTAATATCTTAAAAACTTGTAGACTTATTGAAAAATGATAAATGAACGTGAGGTATCAAATTTAATAACCCTTAATTTGATATATCATCCTGTTCATAACAATTAACGCATTCCATGGATATGACAAGCCAAAGTTTCATTTTCAAAATTCATACACTTTGATTCAATTGCGCGGGCTAAAGATAAGTTTTAAATTAATCTCTCGTGTCCAATAACAATTGGCTTAGACCTAAGACATCATAATATAACTATTACAAAACGGTCAACTGCGTACCTCTAATAAAACCAGAGTTATGAGTATTCGAAATTTAGCTCAAGAAAGGAAGCTCGAGTAAAAACTTAATTTTTCCGCTGGCACACTTATTTATCGATAGAAACGGACTGTTCTACACTTGTATAATGTGTTCATAAATCGGTAAGTGTACAAAGTTTAAGCTAGTTATCAAGGCGAACGTTTTCAAAATTTAATCAGTTACGCAGGACCACAAAAAAAAATCGATGAAAAGTTAATAAAACCAGACCAGGTGTTTTATATGTTTTTGGGGTCACTAAACACCGTTTTGCTCCATCACGTCAGGTTTTCGCTTCTAACCGCAAACCAATGCTGTCGTTTTTTGTTTGAACATATTATTTCCCAGAAGATAATTGAGTTAGGCCTACCCACGAAGGGTTGAAAAATTCTTCCCTGCAGAAGGGTTCATCCATTTACTATTTACGCAAATGCATAAATTTATATTAAATATTTAGCGTTAGAAATAAACTTCAATATACATTTTAAGTTGCAAAAACACATATTTGATATAAACCTTAAGCAAACACTTTAAAAATGTGTGAATTTTATAAATTAAAGAAACAACCTTACGTCCTACATATAAAAGCCCTTCTGGAAGGATGCTATGGGTAGCGAAAGTAGGAGTCCCTCAATTGATGCTAGGGATGTCAGTGGCAAAAATACATGGATTTTTTTCTTTGATTCGATGCATCGAAATGTACATCGATATTTTTCGATGCTTCGAAGGGCCTACATTGTACAACATTTAAAATAAATTACTGCAACTGAGCGAATTATGCTTCTAACGGAAACGGGACACGGAAACTTTTGTTGCGGCAACTCGAAGCTTGTAGGGGTGAGAGCGACGAGGAAAGGGGACGGATGCCGAGTTGCTCGTACTCAGGCAGCAGCTTTGTGCTCTCGTTCGTCTGAGTAATTCAAGTTGGCGGTTCGCAGCTGATAAAAACGAATACGTACAAAAGAGTTGCTGTGTGTGAATGGAAAGGGCAACACCAAAAGAAAAATCGCCGATAATAAGCAACTCGAGTTTCTGTGTCTGAACGCAGACTAACGGAACTTTAAGGAGCCATTTTAATTTTTTGGACAGAGTCACTTCTTCTTTTTGTACAATTGAAAAACTGGAATGACGGTTCAATATACTAAGGATGTCAGTTTTCAAAAAATATCGATGCATCGATACATCGACTATTTATACATCGAGTGGAAAATTTTCGATGCATCGAAGCAAAACATCGATATTTTCAATGCATCGATGTTTTTCCGATATCCCTAATTGATGCCAGACCATACAAAAAAGGAGGGAGAAAGGAATGTAGTGTCGAAGACCTCTTGACTCTCAAGAAGGTCTTTCGGAAGGGCTTTTAACTCTTGAAATTACCTAGATCTATATTTAATAGAGCCATGCACGACGAAGATTTTGGCGAGCCCGTTCTCAACTCGCATTCGTCTTTTTAATTTCTTTCTGTAGTCCCACGGATCCCACATGTGTAATCCCTCATTTCTGATTCCGCAAAAATGGCGCGGAATCCCGCGTTTGCGGGATTGGATTCCTTAGTTGTAACTATTAAATTGGAGTAAATTAGCATCCTCAGTTGTTGAAATATCGGAGTTTTCGTTATCCGGGAAGCGGGTGTAATTTTAGTCCGATATGAATAATTTTTAACGAATTGGTCATAAGGGCCAAAAATTTACAATAACCTAGATTAGATTAGATAAGATTTAGAGGACGGAGCAGGTCACCTAGTTACCGCAACCGAAACGATCTATTGTAACAAACCTCTATTCAACACAGGTCATCTTTGATCCACGTACTGTTAAGAAACCTCGCGAGGTCCTTTGGCTGAATGCCATTCAGGTCGTATGCTTCTAGGTACGGTGATCCTAGGAAGCGAAGTCTGGTCCTGGTAAGGGCTTCACAGTGGCACATAATGTGCTCTGCTGTTTCCTGTTCTTCGTTACACAACCTGCACTGGTCAGAGTTGACAACTCCTATATTTGACAAGTGTTTGATTACCCTACAGTGGCCAGTAAGAAAGTCTGTAACAATTCTTACTTCATGCCTACTGAGGTGAAGGAGTTCTTCGGTTCTCCTTGTTGATATGACCGGAATGAAGGACTTGACCTATCTGTTACCTTCGGTATTGGTCCAGTAATTTTGTGCTTTGTTCTTCATCCAGATATAGTAGTTCCGTCTAACGGAGCTCCATGGCAGACCGGTAAAGGGTCCTGGGCCTATGAATCCCTGTGCAGCCCCTTTTCTGGCGAGAATATCTGCCCCTTCATTGCCCATGACTCCACTGTGTCCCGGTACCCATATGAGGTATACCCGGTTTCTTGAGGCGATCAGTATTAAAAGTTGAAAACACCCCACATCAGCTTTGAGGTGACCTCGTTCGCTTTCAGAGCGAGGAGCGCCGCTCTGCTGTCCGAGTGTATGTATATGTGTTTTTTGGTTGCCCCACTTTCTAAATACTGCCTCAGACAAAGTTCAATGGCGTGAACTTCCACAAAACTTATGTGCAATCCATCTTCTTGTTCTATAACCCTTCTTCTTCTACTTCTTGTAACAGCAGAGTCTCTTTCTTGATTACTATGTGTAGGGAAGGCAGGTCAAGAAGCACCTCGAGAGCCGCCGTTGGTGTTGTTCTCATCGCGCCAGTGATACCCACGCCGGCCAGTCTTTGTAGTTTGCTGAGCTTGGCCTGCGTGGACTTCACTTCCACCTTCTTCAACCAGACGGGTGCAGCATAGGTAATAATGGGTTGGGAGACGGCATCATACATCCACCTCACCAGTTTAGGTCTGATGCCCCAGTTCCGTCCCATAAGTTTCCGGCAGGTCTAGATAGAGGCCCTGGTCTTTTGAATAGTTTTATCTAGATGTGGATTCTATGAGAGCTTGTCATCAAGGATGACTCCTAGATATTTGACTTCTTTGGAGAAGTGTATCTTTTCACCTCGAAGGAATGGTTCTACTAATTTGTTCCTTTTCCTTTGCCTAGAGAAAATGACTACGCTAGTCTTCTTTGGGTTAACGTTTAACCCATTTTTACTACACCAATTGGCGACTATGTTCAGAGCATTCTGTAGGAGGTTAAAGATGGTATCTTCGAACCTACCCCTGATTAGGATGACAATGTCATCCGCATAGCCCTGAACGTCGAAGCCTTTTTCGCTAAGAAGGCAGAGTAGTTCATCCATTACGATGGACCATAGCAGAGGTCACTCCCCCTGCGGGCAACCTTTCGTAGCTAAGAAACTGACCCTTTCCTGTCCTAGAGTGGATGTAATAATTCTGGATTTAAGGACGTTAGCTATCCAGCGACATGTGGTTCGATCAACCCCTCTGCGCCGGACGCGTTTGTCTTTTAGAGAGTGTTCTGTGTTGTCGAAAGCGCCCTCCACATCCAAGAAACAACCCACCGCCACCTCTTTGTCCTCCAGGGACTTTTCAATTTTCCTTGTTAGATTCTGAAGAGCGTGGATAGTAGATCTTCGTGGAAGATAGGCATATTGGTGTCTGTACAAAGGGTTCCTGGCAAGGAAATTATCCCTGATATGCCTGTCTACGATTCTTTCCATTATTTTTAGTAGGAAGGACGTAAGACTAATGGGTCGGTATGACTTTGGTTGGTCTGCTGGTGTTCCTCCCACCTTTGGGATGTAGCGGACCGTCACTTCCTGCCATTGTAGTGGAAGGGACCCCCACGCGAAAAATGCTCTGAAACAATAATCTAATTTTCTGTTAAGTGGTTATTGCAATCTTCGATTTTAGGAGAATTAGCTTTAANTAGATAGAGGCCCTGGTCTTTTGAATAGTTTTATCTAGATGTGGATTCTATGAGAGCTTGTCATCAAGGATGACTCCTAGATATTTGACTTCTTTGGAGAAGTGTATCTTTTCACCTCGAAGGAATGGTTCTACTAATTTGTTCCTTTTCCTTTGCCTAGAGAAAATGACTACGCTAGTCTTCTTTGGGTTAACGTTTAACCCATTTTTACTACACCAATTGGCGACTATGTTCAGAGCATTCTGTAGGAGGTTAAAGATGGTATCTTCGAACCTACCCCTGATTAGGATGACAATGTCATCCGCATAGCCCTGAACGTCGAAGCCTTTTTCGCTAAGAAGGCAGAGTAGTTCATCCATTACGATGGACCATAGCAGAGGTCACTCCCCCTGCGGGCAACCTTTCGTAGCTAAGAAACTGACCCTTTCCTGTCCTAGAGTGGATGTAATAATTCTGGATTTAAGGACGTTAGCTATCCAGCGACATGTGGTTCGATCAACCCCTCTGCGCCGGACGCGTTTGTCTTTTAGAGAGTGTTCTGTGTTGTCGAAAGCGCCCTCCACATCCAAGAAACAACCCACCGCCACCTCTTTGTCCTCCAGGGACTTTTCAATTTTCCTTGTTAGATTCTGAAGAGCGTGGATAGTAGATCTTCGTGGAAGATAGGCATATTGGTGTCTGTACAAAGGGTTCCTGGCAAGGAAATTATCCCTGATATGCCTGTCTACGATTCTTTCCATTATTTTTAGTAGGAAGGACGTAAGACTAATGGGTCGGTATGACTTTGGTTGGTCTGCTGGTGTTCCTCCCACCTTTGGGATGTAGCGGACCGTCACTTCCTGCCATTGTAGTGGAAGGGACCCCCACGCGAAAAATGCTCTGAAACAATAATCTAATTTTCTGTTAAGTGGTTATTGCAATCTTCGATTTTAGGAGAATTAGCTTTAATAGTTACTGATTTCTGCAAATTACCGCTATATGGTAGGTGGGCGTGGTCATTTCCCGATTTCAAAGATTTTCAACAAATTTCTTAGCTAGACCCTAGGCAAGACATATCCGAGTTTGGTAAGGGTTGGTGAAGCGGCTACTGAGATACCGCATTTCATCATAAGTGGGAGGGGTCACGCCCATTTTTCAAAAAATTCAGAACAACATTATGTTTCACCAAAATTCTACTTCACATATTAATTTTCAACAATTTGCACCCAATTCTTACTGAAATATAGTAGTTCCCGCAACCTACGTACCTTTATATGGGAAGTGGGCGTGGTTGCAGTGCGATTTCGCCCATTTTTAAAGGGAAACCTATATACCAAATTTCGTTGATATATCTCAATTTTTGCTCGTGTTAACGGACGGACGGACAGACAGACATAACTTAATCGACTTCTCTATTCATTCTGCACATTTATGTATAAATTTGTCTAAATCTATCTCGATTCGTTTTGGCTGTTACAAACAACAGTTATGTGAACAAAGTTAATATACCCTTGTGCACAATTGCGCTCGGTATAAAAAGGCCAGTGCAGCGCCATACTCGTGATGGAAGTGAAACTTCCTAAAAAAAAAGCAGAGAATAAGACGAATATAGTTGCTTATTGTATCTAATGTTGGTTCCAAGTTGCTACGTTTTTATCATTTTTCACATTTAATCTTTTTTTTATTTTATTTTCATATTTTTATTTTGATACGAAGGGTATGATCATCCTTTGTCGCTTTATTCTGTATTCGAAAAATCATATGGTTCAATGGAATTGATTTCAGTGTTAAATATTTTAATAATCATTCAGATCTGATAGCGTTTTTAGAAATTTGTCTAAAAAATAAACCATTTACAACCCAAACTCACAAAAAATAAAGAAGACTTTAACTGCTTTATAAATAGAAAATTTGTATGCAAATGTCACTTTATAGAGCTCTTTAAATCTATTTTATTTCTCATGAATAGGGCCGTTAGATTTTTGTTTGGATTTTCGTTGATTTTTAATTTGCTATCCCAAAATAATTGATATCAAATAAAACACCTCTTTAGGGTAAATATTTCGAGTGGCGAAAGCTGAACAAGAAACACAAAATTTATGATATCAATTTCGTGACGAAAATTATACGCATTTTTTATCTGCCCTGGAAACTGATGCAAAATAGTTTTATTTTTTCGGAACGTTGCAAAGTTCTGAATATGATACAAAAAAGAAGGTAGTTTCAATAAACGACTTTTTGACGGATACTGAGATTATTGAAGCTTCATAATTTGATCATTTGAGCAGCGTTGCCTATTGTAAATATTTAAAAATAAATAAACGGATTTCGAGATGGGAATTTCTATCACAGTAAATGGGTGTAAATATTTTAGTCTTCTTATATGAAACCAAACAAGTCCAGTACATGATGTACATATATCTGTATTGAAAATATGTACATACAAAGAATGCAAGTTTACCTCGAAACGCGGCGGGTAATGGCATATGTATATGTGCTTAGGTGTACGGTATTTCTCGACCCTACCCCAAACTAAAATTTAATCCACATGCATTTATGTTGCGTTAACATTATTAAATGTTTTTGTTTAATAAATTCAACAAACCATGAAGACGTTATTTTTCTCATCTTTCTATTTTCTTATTTAGTTTTTTCCTTTTTAAATTTAGATTTACATAAATATCGAATTGAAAAAAAACGTTTTAAAGTTCTTTCATCTGGAGTTACATTTGA
Source organism: Rhagoletis zephyria (assembly GCF_001687245.7). Taxonomy (NCBI): domain Eukaryota; kingdom Metazoa; phylum Arthropoda; class Insecta; order Diptera; family Tephritidae; genus Rhagoletis; species Rhagoletis zephyria. Next base: position 255,644 of record NW_016157311.1, on the reverse strand, counting down.
TTTGTATAATAAAATTAAAAAAAAAACGGACTTGTTAACTTTTCACCATCAAAATTGAGAACATATATACAGATATTTTAGAGGGCTTTCCTAGCTCACGCCGCAGGAGGCCATTTTTGTCTCACAAAAGGCTTGAGCTAGGAAAGCCACCCCCACACAAAAGGCTTATTGTTTTGTTTGTGACTACAAAACTACACATCTTCCGCTCGCATACATTGCGATGCATCTTTTCGTTCAACCGTAGTTCTTAATCTTTTCTTGGTAGAAGAAGGTAGCGCATTCCCATTTTGCACTGGGATATGTACGCAAATAGGAATGTGTGTACGCCTCAAGAAACCTCGCTAGCATTTATGCATGATTCAATATGAAAGTAAAGCTCCTTTCGTAACAAAAACCAAATAAATCCAAATATCCGACTTTGTGCAAAAATTATGAAAATTAATTCTGCAAAGTTTCACCAAAATTCTACACTTTTTACTCATACAAAATTTGGCTGAAGGTTTGTAGCTCATTAAAATGAGTACAATAAAGTGCAAGTGCATTTGCTTCCCTATCAAAAAATTTTTCGAACAGGCATACTTACCAGGGTACGCAAAAACTCGGAGTTCGAGCGACTGAGCCTACTCAATGCCTTGCAGGCAACAAGGCGCTCGCAGCCACGTTGCCACATTTGGTCCAAATAGTGACCAAAATAGGTAACTTTTTGAGTGCTTGGTAACTTGGTACCTTTTTTTTATATTTTATATTGGTAAGTTTGCCGTGTATAAAGTCATATAAAAAAAATTGGATTAATTTTATAAATTGTACTGTGGTTGTGTGTAGCGGTGACGACACTACTAAAAAAATTGTGTTGATCAGTCAACACAGCGCTCAGCAAAAATAACTAACCACATATCGGAGAAAATTATCGCTGGGCAGTCTACTCGTCAATTTATCACAGTGCGGGGCGCCTGTCACCCCGTCAATATTTGAATGATCGCCTCAAATAACGTTGTAAGCGACAAAATTTGGATCGTGATCCATATTGGTGGATTTCAAAATAGTGATGGATCGCGCGGGAATGCTACATGTTCACTAGGGGTCTTCACCAAAAGTGAAAAATTAATTTTTAAAGTGATAAATTTATCATTTTGATAAATGAACTGTCAAACTTTGTATGGAAATCTATTTAACCAAAGTTTATCAATTTATCAAAGGCCTTTGGTGAATAAATGTATAAATTACAGCAAAATTAAATCTTTATAGGTTACCAGGTAGTCGCTTTTGCTACGAGCACATAAAAGCAAATGAACACAATAAACGAGGTGAGAATGAAACTTAACTAGCCATATAAGTTAAATAATAAACAGTTTTGTGCAATTATTTACCAAGGTGCGTTCATGAAAGAATGCGGATAAACTGATAACTTTAAGGAATTTATCCATTTATCACTTTAGATGAAGACCCCTATTATTTATCGCGTCAGTATTTATACGTTTTTGTGTTGAGAGGTTTAAAGTCCAATTAGGGTTGCCAGATTTTTTATGCGCGAAATCAGTACGTTAGACTTTTTCATGCTAAAAAATCAGTTATTTTCAGTACATTTTTATTCAAAGCAAAATTATGAATGTAAGTAACTGAAAATACTTTAAAACGCCAGAGCTCTTGTTTTTAACAATATTGTGGTATATAAATAAAACATAGTTGATAAAAAGAAAAGTGTTATTCGTTTTAACATGAGTGTACACATCATTATACGCAGGAGCCAATAAATTATTTTATATTTGTAACATTTTTGAATAGCAATAATGAGATCAATCCCATTTTCAGTGTTTAGATATACAAAGAGTTCTATACATTTCATTTTAAAACTACTTTTAATTTGAAGTTCACTTTCAAAAATTTTAATTAGAAGCCGGTTTCTCTCTTTGCGCCAGGAAACAAACTTTATTCTTAAGATCCTCTCAGTTGCTTCGTTTGAGTGTGGTAATTTAAAAAAAAAAAAATCAATATTTTTTCTTACTGTGAAAAAGTACTACTTTTTAAGGACTTCATCTATATTTCCTCATGTCTTATGTGAAGGACTAAGAATTCGCTAAAAAGAGTATCTAACTCTATGTCTTGTATGCAAAACTCTTTTACAATGTCAGTAAATTGAGAAAAAGGAGTTGTAACTTATAGGCAAAAGCCATTCGAATATTCAAATTTATTGTTATTAAGTGAAAGTTATTTTCGAGATAACTAACAACACTCGACAAAAATTTCAACCTTCTTTTTAAATAATTTAAGCTCCATCATATTATCGCAACTGGTACGCAACGACTAGGAATGTTAATCCCGAAATCCAGGACTTTTTAAGGTCTCGAAAATCCCGGAATTCTTGGTAAGTAATCCCGGGATTTTCGGGATTTGTAATTTGCACTGATTGCAATAATATAAACTCCGTTTCTTGACCAGAATTGGCTATATTTCTTTTTTTATTGAATAATTAATATTTTTTTATAAATGTGTAGCTCATTATACATATAACACCGCGCGATAGTATATTTTAAACACAAATATCAATGTATTCGCGAAACCATGGGTCAAATATAGTAAAANTATTTTCAGTACATTTTTATTCAAAGCAAAATTATGAATGTAAGTAACTGAAAATACTTTAAAACGCCAGAGCTCTTGTTTTTAACAATATTGTGGTATATAAATAAAACATAGTTGATAAAAAGAAAAGTGTTATTCGTTTTAACATGAGTGTACACATCATTATACGCAGGAGCCAATAAATTATTTTATATTTGTAACATTTTTGAATAGCAATAATGAGATCAATCCCATTTTCAGTGTTTAGATATACAAAGAGTTCTATACATTTCATTTTAAAACTACTTTTAATTTGAAGTTCACTTTCAAAAATTTTAATTAGAAGCCGGTTTCTCTCTTTGCGCCAGGAAACAAACTTTATTCTTAAGATCCTCTCAGTTGCTTCGTTTGAGTGTGGTAATTTAAAAAAAAAAAAATCAATATTTTTTCTTACTGTGAAAAAGTACTACTTTTTAAGGACTTCATCTATATTTCCTCATGTCTTATGTGAAGGACTAAGAATTCGCTAAAAAGAGTATCTAACTCTATGTCTTGTATGCAAAACTCTTTTACAATGTCAGTAAATTGAGAAAAAGGAGTTGTAACTTATAGGCAAAAGCCATTCGAATATTCAAATTTATTGTTATTAAGTGAAAGTTATTTTCGAGATAACTAACAACACTCGACAAAAATTTCAACCTTCTTTTTAAATAATTTAAGCTCCATCATATTATCGCAACTGGTACGCAACGACTAGGAATGTTAATCCCGAAATCCAGGACTTTTTAAGGTCTCGAAAATCCCGGAATTCTTGGTAAGTAATCCCGGGATTTTCGGGATTTGTAATTTGCACTGATTGCAATAATATAAACTCCGTTTCTTGACCAGAATTGGCTATATTTCTTTTTTTATTGAATAATTAATATTTTTTTATAAATGTGTAGCTCATTATACATATAACACCGCGCGATAGTATATTTTAAACACAAATATCAATGTATTCGCGAAACCATGGGTCAAATATAGTAAAATTGCGTTTTTAGTTTTTCACTCTGACTTCAGTAATTCAAAAATTATTNCTCTTGTTTTTAACAATATTGTGGTATATAAATAAAACATAGTTGATAAAAAGAAAAGTGTTATTCGTTTTAACATGAGTGTACACATCATTATACGCAGGAGCCAATAAATTATTTTATATTTGTAACATTTTTGAATAGCAATAATGAGATCAATCCCATTTTCAGTGTTTAGATATACAAAGAGTTCTATACATTTCATTTTAAAACTACTTTTAATTTGAAGTTCACTTTCAAAAATTTTAATTAGAAGCCGGTTTCTCTCTGTGCGCCAGGAAACAAACTTTATTCTTAAGATCCTCTCAGTTGCTTCGTTTGAGTGTGGTAATTTAAAAAAAAAAAAAATCAATATTTTTTCTTACTGTGAAAAAGTACTACTTTTTAAGGACTTCATCTATATTTCCTCATGTCTTATGTGAAGGACTAAGAATTCGCTAAAAAGAGTATCTAACTCTATGTCTTGTATGCAAAACTCTTTTACAATGTCAGTAAATTGAGAAAAAGGAGTTGTAACTTATAGGCAAAAGCCATTCGAATATTCAAATTTATTGTTATTAAGTGAAAGTTATTTTCGAGATAACTAACAACACTCGACAAAAATTTCAACCTTCTTTTTAAATAATTTAAGCTCCATCATATTATCGCAACTGGTACGCAACGACTAGGAATGTTAATCCCGAAATCCAGGACTTTTTAAGGTCTCGAAAATCCCGGAATTCTTGGTAAGTAATCCCGGGATTTTCGGGATTTGTAATTTGCACTGATTGCAATAATATAAACTCCGTTTCTTGACCAGAATTGGCTATATTTCTTTTTTTATTGAATAATTAATATTTTTTTATAAATGTGTAGCTCATTATACATATAACACCGCGCGATAGTATATTTTAAACACAAATATCAATGTATTCGCGAAACCATGGGTCAAATATAGTAAAATTGCGTTTTTAGTTTTTCACTCTGACTTCAGTAATTCAAAAATTATTTAAAACAAGTAAGAAAGTCTAAGTTCGGGCGGAGCCGAACATTAAATACCCGGCGCAAGTATTAAATATATGTTTTCCACCTTTCCGAAAGCTACCGCTACATGATAAGCCGGGGTGTATACATTTTAAGTAAATTAGCGTCCTTAAATTTCGAAATATTGAAATTTCAAGCAT
>NW_016157311.1:242191-250821 GCF_001687245.7 Rhagoletis zephyria | reverse complement strand
TGCAATTTTTAGCAACTTCAATCTTGCACTTTGTTATACTAAAATTAATTTTTCTGAAGTCTAATTAAAAAGTTTGCAATTTAGGTGAAATCTTACAGAATTTCTTTAATTTTTGTACAAAATTTTATCCAAAACCTGAGATCTACCACATTTTTTTGAAATCTGTCACATTTTTTTCCAGATTCTACCACAGAGAATTTTTTTAGGTCCGATCACAGGTTTCTGGTACAGAAGGGCTGGTAAATATTGAAAATGTCATTTTGAAATTTTATCCTTGAAATTTCGCATTATTTGTTTTTGAAAAAAATATATGTATGTATATTAAGGGCTTATATAAACTCGATATCATCCTCGAATCTCGTTCTTCAAACTTTGTCGGCTTAAAAATTACGTATTCGTCCTTGTGAATCCAAACAATTTAAATTTTATAAATTCTAAAGAAATTTCCTATATTGGTTACCCTTATTTTTATTCTATATTGCATTGAAATTGTTTAATAATATTTGGAATTAATCATGTCTCTGAAATAACAAAGTTCTTCAAAATAAATCCTGCGGTCCGAGAGAAAAAATAACAACGCCTCATTAAATAAAAAAGTAGGTTTCAAACCCAGTTATTTATTATTTGTTTCATAGTAGGAGAGCTTTTCAAACAATATAGAAGCAATTTTTTCGATTCAAGTTGTTGAAAAGTAGTGAGTATCTTAATCCCGGGATCCCGGGATTCATCTCGAAAATCCCGGGATCGGAAAAAGCCGAAAAATTAACATCCCTAGTAACGACCCGGCGATATGCCCATAAAACGATTGATCTTTTTGTTGTATTAATTTCTTGGGCATATCAAACATTATCTAAAACTTGTCAACTATAATTAAATTATTTTCTTATTATTTTTTTACAGTACAGTTTAAGGAAGCTCCAACGGTCTGTAAAAACCGTAAGAAAATGCTAAAGTATTTTGTTTGAGTTGAAAATTCAGTACAAATCAGTTCACCTTTTTAAAAATCAGGACATTAACGTACTGATTGAAGAAATGAATAAAATCAGTACAAGAGTTGAAAAATCAGTACTATACTGATAAAATCAGTACGTCTGGCAACCGTAAGTCCAATAGGTGAAGCCTGGAAATTTTATTCTGATGTTATTTTATTCAAAATCATCTATACTTTTTATTATATATATGGTGATACCACATCTAATTTGTCTGAGGGGCAACACGAAAGGGCGAGCCGTGAATATGAGGAAATATGCCACACGTTTAATACTTATTGACAGGTCTTTGATCCATATATAGAGGAAATGAAAAAAGGAGGTTTGAACAATAGTTTGTGCGGTTTATTTTGTTTTATTCTGGGGCTAAGATCCCGTTCAAAAGACAAGAGCTTAAAGCGCGTTTTTATGAAAAGTATATTTCTAAACGCATGCGTTGCAAAAATATTTATTTGTTGTTTTTTGTTTCATAAATTTTTGTTATATTCTTCTTTATACACTTACATATACAGATATTGAATAAAATTTTATTTATATACGTATGTAAATGTATTTAGTTATTATATGAGGCCTTGAGCGCCAGAGTAGCTTTAGTGACACATCAAAAAAAGTTGAGGTGCACCTTAAAATGCATTACCAGAATCGAAGCGCTAATAGCCCGAGGCACAGGGAGCTAGTTTTGTTTTACTATAATATGTAGCATCACGTAGGTGCTATAAATTTTTTATTAAAAGACGGCATTTATTTTTTATAGATCCTTCTTTCTCATATTAAATACTAAAAATTTGTTTGTAGATAGGCTCTTCTGGCCCTCATGGTCTCATATGTGAAATGAATTTGTTTAGTTTTCTTTTAACAAAACTATTTATTGTACCCATGTCTTATTTATGGCAAATAAACGAGGTTTGTTTTTACAATTTACTGTATAATAAAACGTTGTTTTTGACTTCGTAACTTTTAGGTAATTTCATTTGGTAAATTCTGGTCAGAAATGTTTTAATTGTGTGGCAATCGTGCTCGCAGGTCGTACTCGTAGCAGCAATGAGGCGAGGCGCGGAAAGGTCTGATTATGGCAAATTAACTTAACTTCACGTAATTTAAAAGCTGTCACTTCATCTACACTGAGGGAAATAATGCATAGTAAAAATGAATACTTTATATTTGATTATCGTTTAAAAATGTTCGAATTTAAAAATAATATTTCCATACAAAATTTATTACGCACGTATTTGACTGTTCACATCTGAGTATAGGTGCGTTCGTTTAAAATCTCCAGTAAAAACGAACCAACAGCAAAATTCCGGCAAAATGTCACCAGTTCTCTCACAAGCGAAAAATATCCAAAACAGTACGCGAACAGAAAATTTGCAGAAACTTGCCAGTTAGACGAAGAGCTGATATAATTTTTGTTTACATTCAAAAGTGTAAAATTTCAAAACGTACGAAAACTCATCACAAAGTGGTATCCTGACACAGTTTATTGATTAAACAAATAACTACTTTCTTCTTACAAGTTTAATTAGTCGCATTTTGTAATTTTTAACTTCCAAACCATCAAATTCAATTTTGTGATTTGCGTAAATTGAAACCGGCTGTTTTTGATCAGCTGTTTTCCTGTTGGCAAATTGCTGTTGGCAAAAATTTTTCCAGCAGAAACCAGCAGCTTCCCCTCAAAATGAAATGTGACTTTGCTCTCTCAATTTCCCCTCCTTTGCAAGTTTTTTGCGTACGCGAACGCAAAAACCTGAAAGTTTTGGTTAAATATGAACAATTAACAGCTACGCGAACGCAACTTATATATATGAGTGTACATCAGTGTTGCCAGAACTTTTTGGACGAACCGGCTAAATTGACAAATAAAACCGGCTAAAAACGGCTAAAATGTTTCAACTAAATTTCACATGTTTTACTTAAATAAATCACGAGTAAAAAGACTATTTCTTGGAGAGAAGTTACAAATTCGAGCCGGAAAAAATTTTGCCAGCAAGAATTTGCAATTAGGAAAAACATATGATTGTGGCACATGGTTGGATTTTTTGTCGACGATAATTTGAATAAACAAGTTCGTTAAATTTAAAAATTTACAAACTGGAGCGATTTTAAAATGAAAAATGTAAGTTAATACTTGTTTACTTAATTAATTTAGTTATGATTGAAACGTATGTTGAAGAAAGTCGGACTGACAAGATATATATACGTAGATCCTGTTTTTTGCACCTCTGAAAGAATTTTAAAAATTCTATACAAATTTCTTTTGTTTGAAATGCAACCGTGGACACTAGCTAGCATAAAAACTTGCAAATTTGCGTTCGTACTGAAAATTGCAAGTTTCTCTACATGAGAGAGAATTTGGGAGCATTTTTTCTTACTATCTGATATTTTGAGTGATAATTCTCGCTGGATTTTCGACGAACAAACCTATTGTCTTCCCTACAAGGCCTTTTCAGACTGACCGATTCTCAATACACTCAAATAGAAACCAATACACATAAAAAACGCTGTAAAAATTTCCCTTCAATTTTAAGGCAGTAAAACAACGACCTTAAGTTAACATCAACCGAGGCCATATGTTGACAAGGGATGCAAAATCACAGTTACACAAAAGAACTGGTCAGATTTTTCAGAAATCCCTTCAATTCTGATGTAAAATATGATGCCAAAAGACTGCAGATCTCCCATTTAGATGACCGGTCATATGACCGGCAGATGTCTCGTAGGATTCCCAGAGAGTTTTGCTTTACATAGAAATTTGTGCTCTTTTATTTTCATTTTGACTCACTTCAGTGTTGGTTCCTTTAATTCAAGTTGGCATTCGGTTTTTGGAATTTAAATAAGTTCTCAGCAAAAAAGTTTGTTTAAAAAAATACATATGTGTACATAGTGCTTGAAAATATTAATTTTTCCCTTACCTTCAACCTTTGGGAGTGGGCAAAAATGATGTTTTGTAATTTAGGCAGAATTGAATATGCGCTATCTGGGAAGACAATATCTACATGTAATATTTATTCTGTTTGTTGGCACTATATCCAAACACAAACGCATCTTAAGTGTCTTAACAGTGAAACAATTTCTTATTTTCTAAGTTTGCGAATAAAACTTCACACTTAAAATTAAGACATTTATAACAAACGTTTTATGAAGAAAATCCCTTCTTCGTTTAAAATAAAAATAAGCGAAATCGGCCCAATTTCATACAACCCTGCCTGACATGAAAATTTTCTCCACGATAAGGCTAGTAGCCATTTCTAACAGATTTTGGGTCGCTTAGTCAAAAATGGAAACATATATACATATTTGAAATTTAAGAAAACAAAGCAAATAGCAAAATCGGCTAAAAACGGCTAATTTTTTTCTGCAAAACGGCTAACAAATCGGCTGCCGGCTAAATCGAAATTTCTCCGGCTGTTTTCTATCGCAACCGGCTAAATCTAGCCGGAAACCGCTAAAATGGCAACACTGGTGTACATACGCACCCCAAGCATGCAGAGCGCCGCTCTGAGAGCGGTGACAACACACATTCATACATAGTACATGTTTATCCGTACAAATCGTGTGCTGTGGTGTTGATGGATATTCAACATTTGAAAGCAAATTTATATGTCTGGCTGTAGCTGAGTGCGCAAAGATGCATGCCACAATTTGTTGATATCCAGAGATGGTGAGGGTTCGAATTCCACTGCAGGCAACATGCAGGTTAAATATATATATTTTTTTTAGTTTTTGTCTGATTATTCACTTCACGGATGCTTTTTCAGAACGAACGCGGGCATTTTCATATGCGCGTAATTGAATTGAATATTTACCAATATACAGTACTTTCGTTGACGTTTATAGTAAGATCAATTACGTTTCTATTTGATTTTAATATTTTTTTCCCTCAGTGTAGGAAAAAAAATGGCCATGGTCCGCCTTTTTTCTTGGATCCTAATGGTATAAAAAATATTTGGGGCAAATTAATAGGTTCGGTCTTAGGGAGAATATTGAATTTTTTTTCAAATGCTTATGTCGGCCGCTGTGGTGTAGTGGTAAGCAGTGCGCGCTTTCACTCATCAGCACCTGGGTTCAAGCCCTGGTCAAAGCAACATCGCAAAAAATATAGAAAAAAGGTTTTTTCTTAACAGCGGTCGTCCCTCGGTAGGCAATGGTAAACCTCCGAGTGTTCGGAGTCGGCGTAAAACTGTAGGTCCCTCCGCTTTGTGTGACAACATCAAAGCGCACGCCACAAGTCGGAGGAGAAGCTCGGCCAAACACTAACATATGTGTAAGCGCCAATCTATTATTATTATTATTATGTTTCGAAAATAATTGAACTTATTTTCAAATTGTGGATATGGTTGGAAAGGAAATTGAAATACCTTCCATTCGATATGTGTATCTATACATACGTTCAGAGTTATGAAAAATGCATTAATGGTATTTAAAGCAATAATGTTAATGTAAAAAATTAATGCATTAATTTATGAAATTTAATGCAATTGAATATTTCAATGCTTTAATTCTGAAAAATGTAATGCTAATGAAATTTTTTTTTCATTAAATTGCCCAAGCTAATGCTAATGAAAAAATTTAGAGCACTAAAATGTTTAATACTTTTGCTCGTTTGCATTATTAAAAACCATTAAATTTATTTTCTAGTAAAATATAAATAACATCTTTTGGAAGGACTTGGAATAATTACTAATAGTTTTTTCAGCTTCATTATATTATGTGTGTTTGTAGAAAAATTCTTCTAAACATTGTTAGATGTTTTATGAAAATGAAAGCCAATGTGCATGCAACGCAGAGTGCTTTTGTAGCTTTTTTTTGTGTTGATTGTTGATGCATACCGATTACATATATTAAGTATGAGCCAAAAGCGGACAGATAGCCAGTTTAGCAGCGCATGTACACGACTGAGGACCTACTCTGATCTAAATCAATCAATAAACCGTTTTTTAGTTCCGTTTGACAATGTGATTTTACCTATTTAACGACAAATGCCATTGAACTTGACATAGTGAAAACCAGCCTTACGTCCGTCACTATCTTTTTTTACCTTAAAATTCTACCCTCAACGTCAGCAAAGAATTTTTACTTCAAAATAAAATTAGTTAATGGGTTTTTAATGCTTGTTATAATTTTAATGCAATAAATTATTGCAATAGTATTTATTTAAACATTTTAATGTTAATACAAAAAAAAAATCATTAGCATTATTTCTTCGGAATTAATGCATTGGAATTTTTATTTACATTAAAATGCTATGCATTAAAAAATTTAACGCATTTTTCACAACTCTGCATACGTTATATACATATTTCGAGAAAAACTAAAAAAAACGAAATTATATTCATTTTATAATAGAAACGTATGCATTTTTCTAAATAAGTAACTAACTATATTGAAAGAATTATTTTATTCAAAATTTTCTCTATATTCAAATATTTTTTTGTTCTGATAAGCATAAAAAGGTCATTATTTCGTTTTCTTAGGTTTTCTCGAAATGTTTACTTATTATATGTATAGATATATACATAATGGATAAAAGGCATTTGAATTACCTTTCCATCCATATCCACATTTTGGAACTCGGTTCAATAATTTTCGAAAAAAAGAGCTTTTGAAAATGTTGAAAGTTTCACTTTTACCGCACCTTTTAATTTGCAGCAAAAAAAATTATACCGTCAAAATCAGGAATAAATGGCGAGACATTTTTTTGAATATTCTCTTTTTTGTGCCATAACGATGGTAAAAATTAATTACAACTTCTAAGAAAACATTGTACGCTTATTCGCCCTCCCAAATATATTTCACAGTTCAATTTAGATTGAAACGTGTGCTCGAAAAACACATGTTATATGCATGCAGTGTTGCCGTTTTAGTCCTTTGGTGGCAAGATTTAGCTACCAAATACTTTTTTTGGCCACATAAATTTAAAATTGCCCCTAGCCCTTTTTTTAGCCCTTTGGAGAATTTATTCATACTTGGCATGAAAAAGTTGTATATGCTTAATTTGATCTCATTTTTTTTTTCATTTATGTAAGAGATGAATTTTCACACTAAGAAAGACTGATATATATATGTATTGTAGCTTCCTTACGTTTTTATACATAGATACCGTAAAAGTGTTAGGGCTGTTAACTTATCTATTAACGATTTAAGTATAGTTTAAAATATATACGTTTACGGCCCTTAATATGCTTAATTTGTTAAATGGCCCATGAAGTCGATTGACCGTGTATGTTCGTTCTTGTGGTTTGATTGTACCAGCTGCTGGTGCGACTACAAAAACTATTTGAAAATTTTATGATTGTACCAGCATGCTGGTGTCGTGAGTGGTGAAATTAATTCAATTTTCTAAGTAAAAACTATTTTGGCGGAAATTTGTTCACTATATGAGTCAAAGCCGTGTTTGTGGAAGATTAGGATTTCGCGATAGAAAAATTATGAAATTTCGGCTCTAATCATTTCGATCTTTCCTGGACCAGCATGCTAGTATATGCTGGTTATATGCTTCGAGCCTGATGGTACAATCACTTGATGGAGCCAGCAAGCTGGTGTCGTATATTTCCCCTTTTATACAAAAAGGTTTTTGGTTGGATAAAATATTAGCTTTTTTTCCAGAGTTCATTGTTTTTCTATACCATTACTTATTGAAAATGTTTACGTGTATAATTATATATGTATATGTAAGTAACAAAATTTTAGCTACCATTTTTAGCCACTACGACTTTTTAGGTATTTTTTAGCCCTTTTTTTAAAGGAATTTGGCTACCACTAAAAATGATTCGCGGCAACACTGTATGCATTTTTGAAATATTCATTTTTTTTGTAAATTGCGATGTAGGTTCTGCGCAAAAATATTGTGGATGGCGTAGCCGGAATTATATGCACCAGAAATATTGTATACCTTCCCTGCAGGGAAACCGCGGACTGGTGCATAAAATTTCTAGTTCCGTACAAGATCTTTATCGCCAAAAACGAACCAGTCCGATAGTAAGTAGATCCCCACCAGTTCAAAATCAGCGAAATGTGGGTCTCTTAAAAAAACTATTTTAATTCTCTTTTTTCATTAGAAATCTATATCTAAAGTGACGAATTTAGAACTGGTTCGGAATTATAGAAAAAGGGACGCAGAACGAACTAGATCTTATCTGTCGAATTTATAACTAGTTCGAAACGATCGAAAAAGGGATGCAGCGGGGGCTTGTTTACTTTACATAGATATGTGTTTGGCGGCTTTTTCGTTCAAATGCACCTTCATTCTGCACTTCGCAGATGCTATTTCATAGTTTGGTAATACAAAACAAAACTTTGTATTAACATACTAACATCTTGGGGCCAACTGGAATGTAACAAATAACAGCGAGCACCTCTGCAAAGTCAGCTACAGCCAAAGGTATGTAAACGTACATTTCTTACAATCATTCAAACAAATTTAATTTCAAATTGAAAAAAAACGTTTCTTTGAAAATAATGTAAATCGCACACACGGAAGAACCAAAAGATTGAAAAATCATGATACTTTTCTCTTTCGTCTGTCGATTTTAGAACTGGTTCGGAACTATAGAATTTAGGACTAGTTCGGAACTATCGAAAAAGGGATGCAGCGGGGGGCAATTGACACTTCCTAGGACATCGCCATGTTAAATTCGCCAGTTG
>NW_016157311.1:240468-242176 GCF_001687245.7 Rhagoletis zephyria | reverse complement strand
ATTCGCCAGTTGTTTGTATGCAAAAGAGATTTATCGCGAACCAGTGCTGGGTCTAAACGTACTACATGCGCACCAGTTTAGAACTAGAGATTTTCCCTACAGGGTTTGACTATATTAACCACTACACACTTATTTTCAAGCAAAAATGCGTGTATGTATGTGTACTTTTGCGACAACTGAGCCAGTGTGGCATCAGGCCACCAGAAAAAGCCAATTTTTCCAAAACAAAAGCGCCAAGTTTTTATTATCATGTTTAATCATTTTTTTGATTTAGTAAAAAGTGTATATACATATCCATTTCCTCACGTTTTTATTAATAAATTAATTTCAATACATTTATAACAACGGAAAACATATTTAATTTACCTATTCCTCACATTTTATTTAGTAAATGAATTCCATCTTAATGTAGAATATTAGTGTATAGTGTATCAAATAAAACACCTCTTTGAGGTAAAATTTTCGAGTGACGAAAGCTGAACTAGAAACACAAAATTATTGATATCAATTTCGTGACGAAAATTATACGCATTTTTTAACTGCCTTTGAAACGTACGGAAAATCTTTTTTTATTTATTCGGAACGTTGCAAAAGTTCTGTTTTTTATTTTGTGTTTCTAGCAGTATACGCAATCATATCCTCTGTATTCGAAAAAATTAAAATTAAAAGCAAATTATAAGAAATGATAAAAACTTATCAACTTGGTACCAACTTTGGATACAATAAACAACTGTATTCGTCTGATTGTCTCGTTAGTATATTTTTGTTAAGATTTCTACCGGGTATGTGGCGCACACATGGGCTTTTTTAAGAAGTTTTACTTCTATCACGTGTACGATGTTGCACTCGTGCTATTAAACTAATTCTTTTTCTCAAGTAGTTTTGCTCAGTGCACGGTTAAAAGTTTCGGTTTTAATTTAAAAATTTTTAGACTACATACATATATGACCAAACTAAGTTCAGTTTCAAATACAAACCTTCCAAGATTAAGATTAAAGAGAGCACCTATGTTGGGTTTAGAATTTAAACAGTTTTTGACCCAAACATTTCCATAATTTAGAATAAAAAAAAGATCTTAAATTTCATGCTCCGTCTGATGGGGATTGAACGCGAACAGCCTTGGCAGCAACCAATTGTCAAGCAATCAAGCATCTTTGTACACTCAGCTACAGCCACGCATGTAAACGTGCTTTCATATGTTGAGTTTGAATCAACACCACATTTCGCTGTGTGCAAACATATTCTATTTCGGTTTAGATTTTAAACCAACTTTTCTATATATGAAACCTAGAAACTAGAATTAAAACTTTTGGTTTGAGTTTTAAACCACGAACTTTTTCGACTAAAATTTAAACCAGAACATATTAAAAATTGCGTAAAACGATTGACTGGTTTAAAAAGTAGACTATAAAAAATTAAAAAAGGCAGTAGTCCCAGCGCGGTTTAAAAATTAAACCCAAATTTTTGACCGTGTGGCAATTTACATATCACCCAAATCCCTCGCATGAGTTATTATCGGTAAAAAATTGCGTACGCTCAAATCTGGCATCGCTGCAGCAAGTACTTTGTCACGCCAGTGAATCAGTGTTGATATTTTAAGTACAATTGTACTTTTTTCAGTACAACTAATTTTAAAAAGTACAAAAGTACNGTAAAACGATTGACTGGTTTAAAAAGTAGACTATAAAAAATTAAAAAAGGCAGTAGT
>NW_016157311.1:229416-240368 GCF_001687245.7 Rhagoletis zephyria | reverse complement strand
AATTCACCTAATGGCGATCCTGCAGAAATAGAAGTAATTGGGCAATTCGTGGGTTGAAAATAAAAAAGTATATGTAAATTCCATGCGTTGAAATTAAAAATTTCCCGGGAAGATTTACATTTTATCAATAGTGATCTCATTTTATGTTCATTAATATGAACTAACTTTTTAAGTAATTTTAATTATTGTTTTTTATAAAATGGTAGCGCATTGTCTAACAAAAACCTTGCAAATAAATCCAAACTTGAAAGATTGAAAAAAAGCAACATAGTTTCATAAAATTTTCACAGTTTTTGTTCAGAATTTGTAGACATGTTTTAGGTTAACATTTTTTTAGCCCATTCATTCTAGTATAATAAGGTGCAAGTTTGAAGTGTCTAAAAAATACCATTGATTTTTTGAGTTTTTCTGTTTGCGGTGTTGCGCACTTTCTTCCATATAACGAACGTTCGCATTTTATCATATATGGATGAATGCGCGTATAGCGTTGTTGTATTTTATTCCAATATTTTAAATTAAGCTTTATTTGTATAGTTTTTGTTAGACAATGATAAAAAATATAATAAATAGCCAAAAGTAGGTGACCGTAGCATTTTGTCGCGGGGTGTACTTTTAAAAATGTGAAATATAATTCAAGAATTTATTTGTGTATAATTTAAGTTAAACTCTACGCTGAATGAAACTTAGTTTAACTTAGTGGGACTTTCTGACAAGACAGACTATTACTTTATAGGCCAGCTGAAAAGATCTCAATGATAAGTTACCATAAATTAAGCCTACGCTAACTGAAGCTGTACATTGAATTGAACAATAAACACACTGCAGTAGACAACAAAATTGGTTTTGTTTGGTTGCGGGAAATTGGAGGTAATGCATTGCCGGAAATGGTGAAAAGTACAATTAAGCTCCAAAAGTTACACTTTTTGTCATTAATTTAGTACAATTTAAAAATCTCAAATATCAACATCCTTTATAAGTTTAAGCACATACGATCAAATGTAAAAAAAATATTTAAAATTGCGGATCCGAAAGAAATATAATATAGTTGCATTGAGCTACGCAAAAATAGTGCCGAAAATCAATCGATTGTGCTGAAGGTGTCGGCTGCTTCCGAAAGGGGCGAAAATGGCACAATGCACACTCATTATCCAGCACTGTCACACATACAATCTCACTATTCTGTTGACTTCGTTTTCCCCTTCCGACAACTTTTGGTTTCCGCGCTTGCCAAGTACCGCGACACATATGTGCTGATTTGGGCATCCCTACCTTTGACAATAGAAGGGGGTTTCTCCGCTCCACACCACAAAATCATTGTACAAGAAACTAGACATTTCCTTATTTAATGATTCCCTCATTTTTATTTAAAAAAAAATACCAAAATTATGCAGATAAAAAGGCTGTTTATTGAAAAAAACGTAAGAATGAGAGAGAGCTGCTAGTTTCTGCTACTTTTTTGGGTTAAGAAACGCTTTCCAACAGATTCTAGTGAGCCTAATGCATACGGTGACCATCCGTCCTCTATTTCAAAGGACAGTCCTTTATAATTGTTTTCAAAATAAAGGACACTTTTTGTCCTTTATTTCTTAAACTGTCCTTTAAACTCTTAAACGCAGAATATGAAAAATAAAAATGTCCCTTATAAAATATAATGAAAACCTTCGCCAGTTAGTTTCGCACCCCACTTAAAGGTTTATATTTAATCGGTTATCTTTGTACAATCTATAAAGCACAGGGAAAGTTGTGCCCAGGTTCGTGTTGCACGCTGAGTTTCCAGTTTCACTGAAAGAGAACAATAAACCCCCAGCTACACAGTGGTTCAAAACTGGCATTTAGTGTTCGTAATTCACTGGAGCCTTCAGTTTTCACTTCATTTGATTAATTTTAATTTATTTTTATGAAAGCTTACAATATTTGCAAGAGACCAGTTGAGCCTGATTTCTGAGAGAAAAAGTAGCAATTTTGAAAAAAATTTATTCTTCTGTTCCAGTTAATAAATATTTCATAACAAAAACTAGTTGAAAACAATAGTATTGGTTCTCTCAAAACAAAAAAAATTAACAAAAAAAATTTTGAAATGTTATAAAAAAATGTTCACCAAAATAAATATTTTTTTTTGCTTGTTGGTAAAAATTGGTTGAAAATTAAGAATCCGGTGGATTATGAACATTAAATTCCAATTTTGAGCCACTGGCTTCGTCGAAGTCCTTGAAAAGGATTTGGCATCATTTCTCGCTACAGCAGGGGAACTTGTACAATTAAATAATATTAGCAGAACACCCGACGTCGTTCGTGGTAAACAAATGAAAATATAAAACAGTAGTACAAATATTCAGTTCAGCATAAATTAAAGGAGACAAACTATTTTCTTTCAGTTTAAATTAAGGCATCCTTATGTACCATACGTTTAGCCTTATCATGCTTCAACTTCTATATATTTGTCATTATTTTTCGTATTACAAAGCTTGTTTCATTATTAATATTAGGTGGATTAAGGCAACGATAGAATTTTTAAATTAAAACTAGTCTACTACAGTACATTGCGTTTAGCTGCCTATTCGCTTAGCTGTTTTAGTATAGCTGCACTTTCCGGTAGAATGTTTATTTCGGAGTTTTATTCATTATGAATGAACATTTTTCGTTTAACAGGATCGCGGGATCAAAAAAATGATTTAATCTTTCCAATCCTAAATGGTCTAAAGGCTGTAAGGTTTAAAAAAAAATACAGTTTTAAATATCCAAGTGATATAATAGGTGAATACATATTTATCCCCCTTTTAGAAAGTCATTTATATATACTTTACTCTAAACACCTCCCACATATACATATGTCTGCATACCAAATTCCAATATTGTTATAACTTTAGAACTACTTGTTCTCTAAACATGAAACTTTCCCAAAGATCTCCGTATATATTTGTTAATAATGCTGCATTAAAACAAAAAAAAAAAACAATTTAACTTCCAAACTCAACTTTTGCATTTGTAATAACCATCTTCTTAACTTTTATAAAAAAAGTAAACATATCCGCCATTTTGTTTTTAATAAGTAAAGTGTGAATAGACCATATGCGCAGAGAGAGGAAATTTTTATTTCGCGCATTGCGCGACCTTCTATGCATAGATCTTGCTCCGAGGGTACTATACAACACAGGCCTTTTTGTGCATAAAAATGTGTGAATGTATGTCAATAGATTCATGATTCAATAATACAAGGTTAAATAACCTTGCAGTTGTTTCGCTTCCGCATTCTGCCTTAGCCTGTGTTGTTTTCTTTTTTGATTTATAGAAACTACTACTAAAATACGAGGAGAAATATTTTATTCGTATAAAAAGTTCAACGGGCAACACTGCCGATATTTTCATCGATTGTTTCGGGTAAATTCATATTATTATTGCCCAAATTCAAGTAAGTATGCCAAAAAAATTGGAAATTATGGAAATATTTTGAATCAAAACAATAATTTACATATTTCTTTGCAGAGTATCAGAGTTATTCATAATTTGTATTCAACAAGTAATTTTTAGCAAAAAAAAAACCGACTTCAACTCCCATATAAAAAAAAAAAATATATATATATATATCTCATGATCCGCTGATCGGATCTTAACCAGATTAGTATGGGACCACCTCTGAGACACTACCTTTCCGATTATCGAAATCGGTTGACGTGGTCCAAAGTTATGCGGTAACATACATAAAAAAAAAAAAAAAAAGATTCCGACGAACTGATAACCTCCTCCTTTTTTGGAAGTCAGTTAAAAAGTAGTGCTTTACAACAAGTGCAGCCGTTGCAAGTAAGTTTTGCGTACTAGGATCCCTGTGTGTCCGTTCACATATGGCTGGCCACTCGGAACTACTTTGGTCAAGTGCAGTCGTTGCATACTTACAAATAAATGTGAAAGTACAAATATTAACAAATATTTTTTCTGGTGCAGGTCAGGATCATTTGTGTATACATCCACGTTGGCTGGTGCATGTATTTTTACCACTGCAGCCTTTGGGTTGGTAAAGTGCAGCCTTTGCATATTTACAAGTAAGTATATCACCCCATAAAAGAGAAAGTGCAAATATTACTAAAGATATTTTCTTGTGTGTGTCTGTCCACATTCGCTGGTGCAGGGATTTTTACCACTGCAGCCTTTGGGTTCGTCGAGTGCAGCCTTTGCATATTTAAAAAAACCAAATGTAATTAAATTACGATACTCAAGATCTAACTTTTAAATGTAACCAATTTAATGACTAACAAGACTGATTGGAGAAAAGAGTTGAAAACATTACCAAAAATTTACATTTTTAAAAAACCAAATGTAATTAAATTGCGATATTTAAGACATATTTTTAAGTGTAACCAATATAATGATTAACAAGACTGATTGGAGGAAATAGTAAAAAAAAATTACAAAAACATTACATTTTTAAATAACCAAATGTAATTAAATTACGATATTGAAGACGTATTTTTAAAGTATAACCAATATAATGATTAACAATACTGATTGGAGGAGAAAGTAAAAAACATTACATAAAAATTACATTTTTAAACAACCAAATGTACACACATTTTTAAAGTGTAAGCAATATAATGATTAGCAAGACTGATTGGAGAAAATAGTAGAAAACATTACTAAAAAATTTAAATAAAAAAAAAAACAAATGTTATTCAATTTAAGATATTGAACGTGTAATTTTTAAATGCAATAAATATAATAATTTTTAAAAGATTAATTTATATGCGTTATATCAACTGCATATTTACTATTTGTATATTTCTTCATATAGTCCCTTTGAATAAACAATTTGTTTGAATTCCGTTAATTTTGTTTTATATGGGCGTGTGTGAACCGGTTACAAAGTTCTATGGGGAAAGCTTTTGAGGAACATTTTTACTATGGTGTGACAGTTTTGGCAATCTGCTGTGAGAAATTAAATCTTTTTTGACAGCAGTAAATTTTTTATAACCGCAGATTTATGCGGAATAAAATATTACAAATTGAAGTGAAATTAATATTTTAAGAAAATATATACCATTGTTGATTGCAGTTCAACAATTTAAGCTTTTATCTAACGAAAAATTACACAATCAACTATCTTTGCGATTGTCAAAATTTTCTATGCATTTGTCAAAAGTTTCACTAGCCTCATGAGCTACTGAAATTTTATTCACCTCATAGCTGTCAAAAGTTTACTCGCCGCCAACTTTGTTACCGATTCACACACGCTCTATATACTGGAATTTCAATGAAACCATGGTTTGTTTTGAATATTTGGGAATATTTGTCGATAAGATTTTTCTTTTGTCAGAATTTTTGTGTGAATGTACATTTATTTCATTTTTGATATCTATATGGCATGTTTAATATACCATAAAAAAGTTAATTCATTGTATATTGTGTAGATAAGTGGAATCTGATTCATAAATATAATTATAATTTATACAAAAACGCATTTCAGAACTACCAGACTACTTTTCCTACTACTTTTTCACAAAAGGGGATGAAATGGTTACCCACTTTCAAGGCAGTCGATTGACACAAATGTCAATATTTTTCCAACTTTGTATTATTGAATCATGGCATTTATGTAATAAAAATCTCCGTCACCTTCAGTCATCATTTCCGAGCTAAACCCAACTGGGTACGCTAGATGATTTATGCTTGTTAACCTTTCCATTATTTTTTATTTACCCGATACATAGGTTACTGCCACGGACGATGATGTAGATAGACCGATGAGTATTGTATATTTCCTTACCGGTCAGGGCATCGACCCGGACAACGCAGCAAATAGTAAATTCGATATAAATCGCACAACAGGGGATATTTTTGTGTTAAAGGTAAGTGAATATATGTAGTACTTACATCAGACGTGTTAAATAATGACACTAGATCATAAATTTTAATTTTGATTTTGTTCTCCAGATGCCACTAATCAGTGTGTATGTAGAACCGCTCGCTGATTCCGAAAATCGAGTTTATTTATTTTTGGATGGATACGTTTTCGAAATATTTGCAAGTTACTGTTATTCAGCTTAAAAAACAAAGTGGTTCCACTTAATCAAGTACAGTACAGTAAATGAAAGAAAATAAAATTCTCTATAAACCGTGTATACATCACTTTTTGATAGCCCTGATAGTTTCTCAGAAATTAATTAATCATTCCAGATTTTTCGTTTTTTTGATGGAAAAATGAAAAAATTTTAAACTTTAACAGGGAAAAAAGTAAAAAATTAAAAGTTTCTGTGTAAATATTTTGTACTTGTGTTAAAGCCTGTTCCTTTAGAAAAAAAACGGAGCTACTAATGAAGAAAATCGATAAACAAATAAGAAAATAATGATTGGTCAAATAAAAAAAGCGCAAGGATTTTTTGTATGAAATATGAGCAGAAAAGAGTATCACTCATACGCCACGTACACCTGAGTAGGTAGAGTGTTTGCATCGAAAACAAGAGGCGTCAGAAGTAATTAATTAATTTCTCAGAATCTATCAGGGCTATGGAAAAGTGTTGTAAATATGTTTTATGGAGAATTTCATTTGCTCTCATTTCCCTTATCTCGTAATAGGATTATTTTATTGGTTCGTAAGATATACGTGATTAAGTGAAACCGCTATTTTTTAAAGCTGAATAACGGTAAATTGCAATTATCTCGAAAAGTTATCCACAGAAAAAAAATTATCTCAATTTTCGGAATCACCGAAGAATTCTAGATGGGAATTGGATAGTGGCATCTGGAGAACATTCTTGCTGTAAACCAGTGTGATTAACGATCATGATGAATATTAATTTATGAGCGCAATTTTTGGTAATCTTTTAAATATTAAACACCATTATTTGCAACTTTGTAGTAATTAATAATGAATTACTTAAAAAAAAAAACATTAACTAATAAATTTTAATTCAATAACTATTTTGTTATTTTTATTATTTTCAATTATTGACGTAGAATACGTCTTACGTTTCAATATGGAGGCTATGCTGAAATGTTGTAGTTGTAATTTTTAGAGCTTCGCGTTTTGCTTATTGCACGAGAACTAATGAAGCAATTTCAAAGAAAAGTGTGGCATTTCAAAGATAAAATTCCAAACCTATCACATTCATTTTTGTAAGTAACCAATTCGATTTCTGTCGTAAAAAGCACGGTAAACATTGGCTTATTTTGGGGTAAATTTTGAGCCTTTAAAGTTCTCCAGCAGCTTATGATTTGCAGATAGAACTTTCATTTTCGGGACATAGATTCTTTGGAGCAATAAAAATATTATCATGTACAGATTTTATATAAATTCATCAAATATTGAGCATTTTAAGGCGAAAAATTGTTGAGAAAATTAGCAATTTTTTTTTATTACCAAAATGCTTGAAAACCGCTCGAATGATTTTGTTTTTGTTTCCTTTAATCAAAAATTCAAGAGTTTTCCTTTCGTTTGGTATATGGGAAGTATTGGTTAATATCTTCTAAGTATGTTTATTTGATTCAAATATATGGGCATAAATGATTTCCCATACAAAATCACTTCGTCATCGTTTTGCAAACACGTGCATGCGGAGGAAGTGAGGGAAGGAGACAAAAAGTATGTATGTGGGCGTAAGTACATATTTCGGTTTTTGATAAACAGATGGCGCAATATTTATAACCTAATCGCAGCGTATTTATGTACAGTGAAACCCGCTTAAGTACCCCCCGCTTAAATACCTAACCCGCTTAAGTAACCAACTTTTTTGGACAATGTGAATTTTTGAATGTAATCTGAAGAAAATCCCTCTCTTAAGTACCTCCCGGCTTATTTCCCCAACCCGCCTAAGTACCTCAATTTTTCGTATCCCATTTACCATTTTACNAGCGTATTTATGTACAGTGAAACCCGCTTAAGTACCCCCCGCTTAAATACCTAACCCGCTTAAGTAACCAACTTTTTTGGACAATGTGAATTTTTGAATGTAATCTGAAGAAAATCCCTCTCTTAAGTACCTCCCGGCTTATTTCCCCAACCCGCCTAAGTACCTCAATTTTTCGTATCCCATTTACCATTTTACCTATAACTTTCCTCTTTGAAGAGCTCTTTTAAAATTCCTTAAAATATTTACATATTTTGAATCTCAGTGGCAGCGTTACACACCTTCGGCAAAAAAATTATAATAAATCAACGGTAATTTGTACCCACTTGAAACTTGCACATTATTACACCAAAATTGAATGGGCTATAAAACTGTACACTCAAAAAACGCATCTGAGAAAAAAAATTTTAATTTTCATGCAATTTTTTCTTTAAGTGTTCTATAAAATCTTAAGCTTAGGTTTACATGGTATTTGTTAGGGAATGAACTGTATTTTAATTGAAAAATCTTAAATAAATACGTATACTTATTAAATGTTTATATTTTATTCAAGGATTTATGTACATATTTATGCAAGTTAACAAAAAGATATAACTCATCAATAATTATGTTCGCTTAAGTACCCGCATTGAGGTACTTAAGCGGGTTCTTTTAAGTACCCACCCCGCCTAAGATGTAACTCATCAATAATTATGTTCGATGCGGGTACTTAAGCGGGTTCTTTTAAGTACCCAACCCGCAAAGGTAAAAATAAAAACAAAAACAAAGTTGCGTAAAGATAAAGGCAAAAATGAAGACCAAGGTAGATTTAAAAACTTTACTTATATAAGGGCGAAGGTGAACGGGAATATGTATATGAAGAATATGATAAACATAAAAATAAAAACAAAGATAAANCTTTCCTCTTTGAAGAGCTCTTTTAAAATTCCTTAAAATATTTACATATTTTGAATCTCAGTGGCAGCGTTACACACCTTCGGCAAAAAAATTATAATAAATCAACGGTAATTTGTACCCACTTGAAACTTGCACATTATTACACCAAAATTGAATGGGCTATAAAACTGTACACTCAAAAAACGCATCTGAGAAAAAAAATTTTAATTTTCATGCAATTTTTTCTTTAAGTGTTCTATAAAATCTTAAGCTTAGGTTTACATGGTATTTGTTAGGGAATGAACTGTATTTTAATTGAAAAATCTTAAATAAATACGTATACTTATTAAATGTTTATATTTTATTCAAGGATTTATGTACATATTTATGCAAGTTAACAAAAAGATATAACTCATCAATAATTATGTTCGCTTAAGTACCCGCATTGAGGTACTTAAGCGGGTTCTTTTAAGTACCCACCCCGCCTAAGATGTAACTCATCAATAATTATGTTCGATGCGGGTACTTAAGCGGGTTCTTTTAAGTACCCAACCCGCAAAGGTAAAAATAAAAACAAAAACAAAGTTGCGTAAAGATAAAGGCAAAAATGAAGACCAAGGTAGATTTAAAAACTTTACTTATATAAGGGCGAAGGTGAACGGGAATATGTATATGAAGAATATGATAAACATAAAAATAAAAACAAAGATAAATATAAAGAAAAGGATGAGGATGAGGATACCGATAAAAGTATAGATGAAGATAGAGGAAGAAAGATTAAAGTAAAGGTAGTTGTAGAGAAAAGGATATAGATAGAGGCACAGAGACTCAATCTGGGAACTTTTTTGGGATTTTAGAGATTTTCGGGATTGTCGTGACTTATCGATATAATCGATATTTCGTCGGTTTTGTGATCGATATGTTCATCGATTTTGTTATCCAAATTTTTATCGATTTTGTTATCGAAATTTTTATCGATATTGTTATTGATTCTGCTATCGACATTTTCGGAACTTATAATGATCGATATTTTATCGATTTTGTTATCGATATTTTTTATCGAATTTGCTATCGATATTTTTATCAGTTTTGATATCGAGCTTGTTATCGATATTTTTATTGATTTTGTTATCGATTTTGCTATCGATTTTATTATCGATATTTCTATAGATTTTGATGTCGATATTTTAATCGATTTTGTCATCGTTATTTATATAGCTTTTATTATCGATATTTTTATTGATTGTGTTAACGATTTTGCTACCGATATTACTATCGCTTTTGTTATCGATATTGTAACTGACTTTTCTATAGATATTTTAGGAACTTATCGATATTTTTTATCGATTTGGTTATCGGTTGTTTTATCGATTTTGTTATTGATTTTGCTATCGATTTTACTATCGATATTGCTATCGGTTTTGCTATCGATTTTACTATCGATATTATTATCGATTTTGCTATCGATTTTGTAAACCATATATTCATCGATTTTGTTGTGAAGCAACACATCAATATTTTAATCAGTTTTGTTACCGATATTTTTATCGGTTTTGCTATCGATATTGTTATCGCTTTTGTTATCAATGTTCTCATCGGTTTAATTATCGACATTTTTGTCGATTTTGCTATCGATATTGTTATCGCTTTTTATCGATATTTTTATCGATTTTGTTATCGACTTTTTATAGATTTTGTAATCGATTTTTTGATAGATTTGGTAATCGATTTAGTTAACGATTTTGTTATCGATATTTTTATCGGTGTTTTTTACGATATTAAACTCGATTTTGAAATCGATATTTTCATAGATTTTTTTTTATCGATTTTGCTATCGATATTATTATCGTTTTCGTTATCGATATTTTTTTCTTAGTGTGGCTACAGAAGAAGTGCTCAACTGTTTGTTTCTCCTCCTCATCTCTGCAACTTCTGCAATATTCATAGGATAATATTCCTAATCTCGAAGCGTGCCTACCAAATAGCCATGGACCGGTTACACCAGGCATGACCGTCGAAATGTTCTCCCTTGAGAGACTGAGCTCTTCGGTTTTTATACCTTTCATGAGCATGAAATGGTATTATAACTTTGGTCCGATGTTTGTAAGTACCAGAATAAGAAGAGATAGACCCATTAAAATGTGTACTTAAATGCTCAGAACGGCGAGCTGAGTCGATTTAGCCATGTCCGTCTGTCCGTCTGTCTGTCTGTCTGTCTGTCTGTCTGTCTGTCTGTCTGTC
>NW_016157311.1:225255-229406 GCF_001687245.7 Rhagoletis zephyria | reverse complement strand
ATAACTTCTCCATTTATGCAGCTGGGAACATGGCATTCCGCAATATTTCCATCCATTATCAAAAACATGCTTACAGTGAAAATGGCGAAGATCGGGTCGCTGTAACCTATAGCCTCCATACAACCGATTGTTCAGATTCGGGATTCTTTGTTATAACTTCTCCATTTATGCAGCTAGGAACATGAAATTTTGTATTACTTCTACCCATTATCAACAGAAAACTTAGAGTAAAAATTACAAAGATCGGGTCACTATAACCTATAGCTCTCATACAACTGATTGTTCAGATATAAGATTTTTCGTTATAACTCCTCCATTTAAGTAGCTAGACACATGAAATTTTGCACTGTTGTCACTTAGTATCAAAAGAATACTTTTAGTGAAAATGGCGAAGATCGGGTCGCTACAACCTATATCCACCATACAACTGATTGTTCAGATATGAGATTTTTTGCCATAACTTCTTCATTTATACAGCTAGAAACATCAAAATTCGCACAGTTTTCACTCATTACTAACAGAATACTTACAGTGAAAATAACAAAGATCGGGTCACTATAACATATATCTCCCATACAACTGATTGTTCAGTTATGAGAATTTTCGTTATAACTCCTCCATTTATGCACCTAGGAACATGAAATTTTGCAATACTTCCACCCATTAACACCAGAATATACAGTGAAAATAACAAAGATCGGGTCACTTTTACATATAGCTTCCATACAACTGATTGTTCAGATATGCGATTTTTTGTTATAACTACTCCCTCTATGTAGCTCGAAACATGAAATTTCGCCCTATTTTCACTCATTATCAACAGAAAGTTTACAATAAAACTAACAAAGATCGGGTCACTATAACCTGTTTATTGCCTCCATCCAACTGATTGTTCAGATAAGGGGTTTTACTGTAAAACTCCTTTATTTGGACAGCTAAAACCGATAAATTTCGTAAGCTATTTTTTAAATAATAATACAAAGTCTACTGAGAAAATCGTCAAAATCTATGCTGTATAATCATAATCTCTTGTACCACTGATTGTTCAGATACCAGTTTTTGCGATATATGTATCTCCTTTATGTAGGAAGCTAAACCCATTAAATTGTGTTACCGGTTTACGTACCGATCACACAGTAGTGAAAATCACTTAGATTGGTGCTATATAAGGTATATCTTCCATACCTCTGATTGTTTAGATATGGTTTTTTATATATGTATCTCCTCTATCTATGCCTGCTGTGAATATATAAATTTATTCAAATGCAGTAATCTGTTAAAGTAAAATTTTCAGATGCTCATGTAAGGTATGAAGTCTTCGGTATAGCCGAAGACAGCGCTGCTCTTACTTGTTTTTCCTATCAATTTGCGGCCATAGTAGCCTAGTTGTTGTACACGTATTTTCGCCTAACCATGACCTATTGGCCTCTTGAATGATGTTATTTCTAATTCTTAATTTGCAGGTTGTCATGGGTATCCCAATCTTACCTCTGCTCTCACACAGTGGAAGATTGGTACCTTTAAGGGCTGACCTTAAACACGGTGCTAATATCATTTAGAGCTGTCCGGCATTCCTGTGCATCCTTTGAACTTAGCATTACCGCATTCATTGATTTGATGGACGCCTGGCTATCCGAGAAGGTATTAATCGTAGTCTTCGTTACGGCATGTGTATTAAGGTACACAGCCAGCTCTTTTATAGCTAGAACCTCGGCCTGGTTAACGCTGCAGTGTTAATCCCCATCTGATTCCGACCGCTTTTTAACATCTGTATAATGCAACATTGGCCTTCTTAACTCTCTCCTCTGTATTAAGTTTCCACGTAAGCTTCCTATCTAATATGAGCTATAAATATTTAACATTCTCCTTCAAAGGAATCTCCACACCTTTGAAAACTAGCGGGGAGCCTGTAGGGAGCATATGTTTCCTTGTAAAGAGAGTTACTTCAGTTTTATCGGGGATTAGTCCCCTTCTCTCTGTTCAGTTTCTAAGCATGTCCATGTTAGAGCGCAAAATTTTCATTTGGGTATTTGGGTATTTGCTTTTAACGGCAATTGCCAAGTCGTCAGCATAGGCAGTGAGGTGGCAACCTCCCCAGTAGGGCGTTCACTAGCAAAGTCCAGAGAAGAGGGCAGATAACCCCTCCCTGAGGAGTGCCTCTGCAGACCTGTCTGCGTATTGTAGTGTTGCCTCCATTATCCTCCGCCTGACTAGTAAAGTCTCAATCAGAGCAACCACGCTAGGGTCAACACCAAAATCTTCGAAGGCACCCGTAATGGCGCTTGCGTTGATGTTGCTAAAGGCGCTTTCTATGTCTAGGAAAGCAACCAAAGCATACTCCCTATCTGATAAGCTATTTTCCACCAACCCGTCAAGCGAGTGTAAAGCGCTGGGGAGCGCCTACTGGTTGGTATCACGCCCCGTGAGTACTCATCCACTATCCTCTCTAAAGCAATGTGAGATTAATTGGTCTGAAATCTTTGGGATTAATGTGGGAGGCCCTACCTGCCTTGGGTATGAAGGAGACTTTCGTCGCTCTCCAGCCTAGCGGAATATAGCCCATGTTAAGACGGCTTCTTATAATGACTTCGATAAACGGGGAGATAGTAACCCGTGAATTCTGCAATTCTGCCGGGTAAATACCATGAGGTCCCGGTGATTTATATGGACCATAAGTCCATAAGCCCAGACTTTTGCATTTGTAATCATTCGGTTACCTAGGTCAGATCTAGGAGGAGACCTAATGATTCCTTGCTCGTCGTGGTCCATGTGTTCCCTTTACCCTTAACATAGCCTAGGTTACATGACGACTTGGCAAGAATTGTATCCTCTATTCCCTTGTAGTAGTTTTGCCAGGATTCACGTTTGGCAGTTCTAACTATCTTTTTGTATATTTTCAAGTCCGCCTTGTAGATTTCCTGGCCTTCGAACGTTCTCGTGGCTGTAGACCTATTGAAAAGTGTCCTGTTAAATTCCCGTAACGAGGATAAATGTTTTGTCCACCAAGGTGGTTTTTCCCCTCTGTGGCGAACAACCGGACATCCGTCCAGCTCCACACGCGTGGTGGGGTCGTAGGGAGGCATCTTTGGCAGTAAAGACCTTAGTTCTTTGTTGTAAACTCCCTAGTCGGTCTTTCGTATATTTCTAAACTCGCTGACTTGGGGGGTCCTAACATCTATTTCATATTCAATGTAACGATGGTCAGAGTAGGAATTTTCATTCGAGTCTCTCCATCTCTTGATATTATAAGCAAATATGTCATAAATCAGTATTATAGCCAGAACTTCTTCTCTGTTCTTTGTTATTAAGGTCGGCTCTGAGCCTAAATTCATAGCACTAAGTTTATTTCCTAGAATGAAGTCTAATAATGACTCACCTCTTTCACTAGTATCAGTACTTCCCCACAGTGTATTGTGGGCATTAGCGTCACCACCAAATGTTTGTTCTTGGAAGCTGCCTCCTTCACCAGCGCCAGAGCCTCATCTGGTGCGGCGTCCTCCTCGTGGGGCATGTAGGCAGAGGCTACCCAGAAGCTGTTTTTGTACAGCTCAATGCTTGCCGCTACCAAGTCGCCACTGCTAAGCTGTGGAAGCAAGAAGACGTTTATGTTGTTCTTTGCCAATATGCAAGCCCGAGTCTTACCTGCGTTTTGTAAGGCAAGGAATTCATTTTTATTTTCAATTTTAAAAGGTGTCTTTTAAAATTTCCTATGCAAATAACATATAAAAAAATTTGTTTTCATTAACAATGTCATAAATTTTTAACCATTAAACAAGTTTTTTCTGTGCGTTTTCTTGTATTAAATTCTCTAATTACCCTGAAGTTGGATGTCTTAGGGAGGATTAAGAGTATTTAATATCGAATAAATCACCTCTTTGAGGTAAAATTTTCGAGTTACGAAAGCTGAACTAGAAACACAAAATTTATGATATGAATTTCGTGACGAAAATTATACGCATTTTTTAACTGCCTTTCAAACGTACGGAAAATCTTTTTATTCATACGAATCGTTGCAAAAGTTCTGTTTTTATACCCGAGCGCACTTGTGCACAAGGGTATTATAACTTTGTTCACATAACGGTTGTTTGTAACAGGCAAAACGAATCGAGATAGATATAGACAAATGTATACATAAATGATCAGAATGAAAA
>NW_016157311.1:213833-225140 GCF_001687245.7 Rhagoletis zephyria | reverse complement strand
ACCCCGGCTTATCATGTAGCGGTAGCTTTCGGAAAGGTGGAAAACATATATTTAATACTTGCGCCGGGTATTTAATGTTCGGCTCCGCCCGAACTTAGACTTTCTTACTTGTTTTTAATTGTGTTTCTAGCAGTAAACGGAAACTCCCAATTTGAATAGCAATATCTCCAAACAAGAGTTTTCCCAGCTATAAGCTATATACCAGATGAAAGCTAAGGTTTTGGGCTAGACCTGTGGAAACTTAGAATAAAATCGACTGACCAGTTTTTGAGAAAATGCCCGAAATCTCTATTTTCAGCAGCCCGATTTTTAGTTTTCATGCGATACAGTTATGGCGTATTTATATTTTATAAACACAAAAGATAGCGTTATATAGCTTGTTTGAAGACCATTCTACTGATATCCACATCAATGACATTGACTGAGTAGTGCGGCCTCAGTGGTAGTTTAAAAAATTGCCTTTTTTCGATTTTCAGGCAGCAGCCACGCCCACACAGGTATACGAATCAAAACATCCTGGAACAAAACCTTCTTAGTTTTTTGTGTACTTTAATTTCAGAAAGTTTGAAAAAATTAAATGATGGTACGTACAGACGCCACATACATACCAAAGCATCTCGTAGTGGAGACACGAACCAAAACACATTTACCTCTATATCTTTCCAACTAGTGGCCGGAGCTTAATATATAAGGTATCGTTTGAAAGGTATGGAAATATGTTGGGTGTGCCCACATGCCCCCTTAAACCGGCAAAAGCAAAAAAACGTTTTTTGTTTCGCAACACTTTAGCCTAATTTTTAAGAATCCGGTAAATCATTTACGAAGCTTGAATATATTTTCTGGACACACTCTGCAAGACCTTTCCAACGATATATCAAACATGTCGATTGGACGTCTGGATAAAAACTTCCAAATCTCGTGTATATATAAGCGAGTCATTTCAGCATGCTACTGTGGCTGCTTTCGTCACTCGCGCGCACTGCCGTGTGCTGTGATGTTACTGATATTGCTGAACGAAGTATAGCGTTGAAACAAAATTATAATCGAACTTTAACGAAAGACGAAGAACAAAAGCAAATTCTTTTGCAAGCAATACAATGACAAACAAAAAAATTAATAAATATCTAATCAAAACTTGCTAATATGTGGCGGTCTTAAATTTAAACAACGCAGTGATCTATTAACTTGTTTGACTTGTGTTTACAGAAACTTCGAATTGTTAATTTGTTCGTTAGTTAAATATGTGTTAAAATAAATATAAACAAAATTTTTGTGGTGGGCTGAAACAGATTTTAAAATGAAATAAATTCTTTTTATACTTCTATACTAAAGGAAGGTTTGTTCTATGGTAACTAATTAACATTTTTTATTGAACTATTTTTCAATATGTGGCTTTCCTCGTTTAGGCATTAAAGTTTTAAAGCTATTTAAGTCCTCTTTCATTTGATACCAAACTTGTTTAATTTGGATAAGCGATTTGTTTATTATCCGGAAAGGATTTTTATTTCGGAATAATATTCGCAACAACCCTGCTCTGTAAAAATGTTAAAATCTTTGCAAATGTACAAATCGTGTGATCCCTGCTTTACTGTCGTCTTATCTTTGCGAAATCTTGTATAATATCAAACATACATCTACATTTGTGAAAGTATGTATGTATGTATGTATGTGCCAGGTTGCAGTCTAAAAGACAGAATCGAACAAAATTTTGACAGAGTATTGCCATGACACCTGGCCCTATAACAGGGTGAAAAAATTGGGATCCGACAAGGGGCGTGGCACCTCCCATAGGCGTGAAATTTTTAATCAGCCATAACTTCCAGACCATAAGTCACACGAACTTGAAATTTGGTATGTAGACATATCAATAGTAGCTGCTTGTAGAAGGGTATATATAAACGAGTTTGCAAAAGGGGGCGTGGCACATCCCATAAGCGTGAAATTTTTAATCAGCCATAACTTCCAGACCATAAGTCACACGAACTTGAAATTTGGTATGTAGACATATCAATAGTAGCTGCTTGTAGAAGGGTATATATAAACGAGTTTGCAAAAGGGGGCGTGGCACATCCCATAAGCGTGAAATTTTTAATCAGCCATAACTTCCAGACCATAAGTCACACGAACTTGAAATTTGGTATGTAGACATATCAATAGTAGCTGCTTGTAGAAGGGTATATATAAACGAGTTTGCAAAAGGGGGCGTGGCACATCCCATAAGCGTGAAATTTTTAATCTGCTATATCTTCGGAACCATAAGTCCCACGAACTTGAAATTTGATATGCAGACATGTCAATGGTAGATGCTTATAAGAGGCTATATATAAAGAAGTTATTAAAAGGGGGCATGGTACATCCCATAGGCGTGGAATTTTTTATCAGCTATATCTTCGGAACCATAAGTCCCACGAACTTGAAATTTGATATGCAGACATGTCAATGGTAGATGCTTATAAGAGGCTATATATAAAGAAGTTATTAAAAGGGGGCATGGTACATCCCATAGGCGTGGAATTTTTTATCAGCTATAACTTCGTAACCACAAGTCCCACGAACTTGAAATTTGGTATGCAGACATCTCAATGATAGGTGCTTTTACGAGGGCATATACATATAAACGAGTTTGTTAAAGGGGGGCATGGCACATCCCATAGGCGTTGAATTTTTAATCAGCTGTAACTCCGGAACAATAAGTCACACCAACTTGTAATTCGGTAAGCAAACATATCAATGGTAGGTGCTTATATGAGTGTATATATAAATGAGTTTGTGAAAGGGGGCGTGGCACACGAACTTGAAATTTGGTACGCAGACATATCAATGGTAGGTGCTTATACGAGGGTATATTCATACCGGTTTTAAAACAGATACAGATATAGTAAGAGCTTATTCTCGAGTGATACTTCAGATTTTGCGCGCTTTAAGGGATTTGCCCAAAATCAACAACAACAATGTAAGTGGAGTTGATGGAACTTCATGTCATATTATGTCATATATTGACTTTTCAATTTGTGCAATCTATACATATAATAGAACTGTAACAGGCCGCTGTCTGTACATTATGGATTTAAAAAAAAAAATTAATATGGGGGGCCTTTATTAGAGCAACAGAAGCTAAATCAACAATTTTTAGAATTTTTGTCTGTATGTTTGTAAACGCATCACTCGAAAACTAATGCATGGAATTGAATGCAGTTTTCACAGATGCATTACTAGAGGTCTAACTTATAATATGGGAAAATAATAATTAGAGAGTTGCCACCTGTTTGAAAATTGCAAGTTATAAGATTATAGATTACATTTCCAGGATTACCTACCAACGCCCTTATTCATAAAAAGTAAAGTATATCAAAGATTTTTTCGTTAATCTCACTTCATAAAAAATAAAGTGTGTTTCTTATATGGAAAATTTTTTCATAAACTTTTAAGGCCCCTTGAAGCACGCCGGGTATTTGCTAGTGAATAATGAAATTGTACATTATAGATTTTAAAGAAAAATTAATATGGGGGCTCTTTATTAGAGAAACAGAAGCCAAAGCAACAATTTTTATAATTTTTTCTGTCTGTCTATTTGTATGTATGTTTGTACGCCCCTTACTCAAAAACTAATACATGGAATTGAATTAAGTTTTCACCGATGTATTTCTTGAGGTATAACTTAAAATATAGAAAGAAAAAATTAGAGAGTTACCACCTCTTTTAAATTCGCAGTTTAAGTAAATTGACAAGATAGAGTAAATATTGCAATTTAAAAATTTTAATTTAATTTATGAGAAATTGAAATTAGCAAATAAATATTTATGGGAGGGTTGCCACCGGTTTGAAAAATTCAATTCAATTAAATAGATAAAATAAATGAAATATTACAATACGGGTAACAAACAGAACAACAATTCTTTCAAGGCGCAGTGAAGCAAGCCGGGTATTTGGTAGTGTAGAATAAAAATTTCGGTATCAAATGAAAGAGAATGTTATGTAGAATTGAAGAGGACAGATTTTTTTTCATGAACTAGGACCCTACTTCATGAACATATTGATGTTTTCGTGTTTTGAAATTCTTTGTTTTTTGTAGTACGATGTTATAAAGCTATTTTACATTTTTACAACACAAAAGTTTAAATCAGTTCCGCTTTAAAATTAACACAGTTTGTATGTTAAACATCGGCCAATACAGTGACATATTAACAAGTCCTGGCAGTTAATTTGTATTTAAATTAATTTAAATGGGTTTTTTTTATAAAAATATAGTTCATTTTATAGCAAAAATAACTTAATCATAATCAAATTGAACTGGCTACAAAGCTGCATACTTAAAAAGTTTGTATGAAAAAGTTCAAAATTAAAAAAAAAAAACTTGCGAATTCTTTTTTTGTATTTTTGCGAAAGCTGAAATTTGCATTTACATACATGCTCTTGTGGTCAGCTCTTTAAGTTAAGTGATATTTTCACTAGTTTTGTCTATTTTTCTTTTTTTTATGTTTATAATTTTTGTATAAAAATCTAGCACATTACATAACCAGCAACACATAAATCCATATTTAAAACTTCAATTTACAAAAAACTCTATGTTATTAAATTTTCTAAACGATCGTATTTCAATTCTATTTCTTTACATTTCCTTTAACGCAATTCGTCTCCAAATGAAATCAACCTACAGCCACTGGACCGTGATCAACCGCACGGGAGGCCGCAATGGCGATTCACCGTCTTTGCTCAGGATGAGGGTGGAGAGGGATTGGTAGGCTATGCCGATATCCAAGTTAATCTGAAGGATATCAATGACAATGCGCCACAATTCCCACAAGGCATTTATTTTGGCAACACAACAGAAAATGGCACGGCTGGCTCGTCGGTGATGACAATGACCGCCGTTGATTACGATGATCCCAACGAGGGCGCCAACGCCAAACTCATTTACTCCATAGAAAAGAATGTGATCGAAGAAGAGACAGGTGCGGCGATATTCGAAATCGAACCGGAAACGGGTCTTGTAAAGACTGCTGTATGTTGCTTGGACCGCGAACGTACACCCGACTACTCCATACAGGTGGTTGCAATGGATGGTGGCGGGCTGAAAGGTAAGTGAAAGAGACCAAATCTTCCAAGTGTACCAACATTTTTCGACTGTAGAGCTTTTGTTGTGGAATAAACTTTCACAATGGTAAACAAAAAATACAACGTTGACAATATTTCGAAATTCGAGTGATTTTCTAAAATATTGTTTTTAACTTTTTAGTAATACAAATCCTCCGTATTTTTTAACGAGTTAAAAATTATGACGTTTTCCTTAATTTTTTATCTTATTGCGACATAAAAAATGACTTACTTTTGTATGTATTTCGTATGGAAAACGTGTGTCATGCTGTGCAAGCGCGCTGGGCTCGCTCTCAGTCCAGACTTTGGCCGTTCGTACACCATGATTCAATAATTTACAGGTTGTAGCAATCGTACAAAAACAATATTTACCGATGATATGAACTCGTTGTGTCAACAACAGCTTCTTTATGTGCTCATATTCGTATGTATATGTATACCATGCATACTAGGACTTCAGGGTATTCTGAATGGTCTCAGAATTTTTGTATGAATTTTTTAAGAAATCTTACAGAAAGGGCCCCGCAGAACTTGTATGGGAAATGGCTTTCGGCTAATTTCCTTGAAATTTTGCGGGATGGTAGCCCTTAACACGTAGGGACAATACCTACATACATATATAAATATAAACAGCTCTATATATGAGTGTATACAAATATATAACCTTACATCTCTGATAAAAACATCACTCCCGTATTTACGCTATACAGCGTATGAGTAAAAAAGTTCGACTTTGACAGGCTGTCACTCGTAAACTAAGAGCCTTGGAGCACTCGTAAACTAAGAGCCTTGGAGCTTTCGGCCTATGGAGAGTTTTGTTCTACATACGTGTTAAGGACTATCATCCTGCAAAATTTCAAGGAAATTAGACGAAAGCGGGCAAATTCTGCGGGGTCCTTTCTTTTCTAGTTGTTGTCAACAGCTTCATAAGTTTATCTTTAAAGATTTGTAAAAAAATCGTAAAAAAACTTCCGATACTCTTAAATATTTCGGGAGCATTTGTTTGCAGGGTCTATACTTATGTACGTGTATGTGTATTAGAGGTTTACGCCGATAGATATTGCGGCGGTGGCGTCGTCAATCTTAGAAATAATCGGCGGCGGCAGCGACGCCGGCGTCTCAAATAGCGCCGGCGCATTTGGCCATTAGCCACATACCAAAGAACATAGGTGTTTAACTCAGGGCAGGACCTGGATGAATGTATTTGCATAAAAACTTATTAAAGCAAAAATGTTTTGGGTAGGCGTCGAGGCCAATGATAACCATCAGTTACCACCTCTGCATGGTTGTAAGTCATGCAGAGTCCGTACGGCTTGTAGCGCTGTGGCTTTGCCGCTTAAACTCTAGAAGAATTTTTGGGGGGTGTGCGTCA
This sequence comes from Rhagoletis zephyria, assembly GCF_001687245.7. Classification (NCBI taxonomy): domain Eukaryota; kingdom Metazoa; phylum Arthropoda; class Insecta; order Diptera; family Tephritidae; genus Rhagoletis; species Rhagoletis zephyria. Next base: position 218,674 of record NW_016157311.1, on the reverse strand, counting down.
AGCGGAAGTGTTGAGCACCGGAAGGGATAAAACGATAACATCGAAGTATCGATACCTGTACTTGGAAGTAGCATCGAATGAAAGTATCGATACCTACTAAGTATCGGGCTGAAAGTATCGATACCTACTTATATCGATATTTGTACATAAATATATAAGAATTGTTTAAAAAAAACGCTATCACATATCTATGAGTTTTTGTCAAAATAACTTATGTGACGATCATTTTTGATTTTAGAAGAATGGTACTTAATCTTTTTAAGAAAAACTTTAAGTTTCAAAACATGTTTTATTAGGATGGCCCCCAAAAAAAAACAAGAAAAAGGTGCCAAGTTCGATAAGTTGTTTTGTAAAATCCCCACAGAATTTTGTTAACAGAATTCTTCTTTTTTATGTACGTATTTTATTTGTTATACATAATTATTTATTTTGTACAAAGAGAATAACTATAATTTATTTCATCCAAATTAACTAATTAATGAAAGTTATCTGTATTATAACACTGGTCAACAGCATTTTTGCAGAGTAACAATGGTATATTTCTGAAAGAAGTGATAATCTTGCTAATTTTTGGAGGACAATGTTATAATGTAGTGCAGGCATTCATATGGCTAGCTTAGAGTGAAAAGTTGCTAAGTTGCTGCCTATAGCCAAATATGAGTTTTCACAAAAAGTGGACTTAGATTAGATGATAATGGGTCTTTCTCTGTAGGACTTTATTTTCTTTGGCAACTAAATTCCTAAAATTTTTAACTATTCACAATAATAATAATAATTATTATTATTATTTATTTATTACAGCTCTCTTGAGCCTAATTCATTACAATATATGTAGTCTTAACCTAGTTATTTAATATTACATTGCTTAAGCCTAATAAAATCATTTGGAAGGGCATTCATACATGGCAATTACAAGTTGAAATTACGGAAAAATAGTAAACGGAAAACAGATATAAAGTAATACATTACATTATATTGGGATAGATTTACAAAATTCAAACAACTTTCTTTTAAACTCATTGATGTTTTTACATTGCTTGACAGTATTTGGTAATTCATTATAACTTTTAAGACCCTTGTAATAAAGATTACATTTATCAGATTCGCTTTTTAACATGGGTAAATTGAAGTCATTTTTCTTACGTGTATCTTTATTGTGTACATTGCTGCCATACTTTAAGTTAATCTTTAGGTATTCTGGTAAATTATCTTCAATAATGTTTTTAACAAATTTCATCGTATAATAAAAGTGCTGTTGTTTCACACTTAGCCAACCAAGGGCTGATAACATGTCTCTAATGGGCGTGTCATATCGTTTTCGAAGAATGAATCTCATTGCTTGGTTCTGTTGTTTCTGCAATTTATAAATTTGGCTATCATTCATTATGAAGAAAATTGTCGGACAATAATTGAAGAGAGGTTTTATTATTGATCCACATACCATTATTTTATATTTCCTTTTCAGTAATTTGCAAGTACGCCGCATAAAGTACATTTTTTTTGCTATTTTGCTTACGGTATAGTCAATATGATCATTGAACTGTAGCTTCTCATCAATTTTTATACCCAAGTACGTAAAGCTCCGCACCCTTTCTATTTTTTGTTGGTTTATGTTTAAACTACGAAGTTCATGCATATCAATATTTCTTCTGGATATGACCATGTATTTGGTTTTACTTACATTTATTTTAAGTTTGTTTAAACATAGCCAATTATATATTTTATTTAAGTCATCTGGTAGTTTTGAAACAATATCAGTAATATGGTCACCACTTAACATGATTAATGTGTCATCAGCGAAAAGATTAATATCACAATATTTAATACCATTGGCAATATCATTTATGTATATATTAAATAATATAGGTGCTAGCACTGAGCCTTGAGGTAGACCAACCACTATACTTCTTTTGTCAGATACCGACGATCCAATCTGTGTTCTCTGGTAACGANTATAGGTGCTAGCACTGAGCCTTGAGGTAGACCAACCACTATACTTCTTTTGTCAGATACTGACGATCCAATCTGTGTTCTCTGGTAACGATTTGTAATAAGACTTTGAAACCATTTTAGCTCAACGCCCTCTATCCGTATATTACTCAATTTATTTAGAAGTAACTCTTGATCGATGGTCTCAAATGCGCGCTTTAAGTCTAAGAAGACGGCAACTATGTATTTATTTCTGCTCAATTCTTCTTTCCAGCGAGCTAATACTAAGTTTAGTGCAGTTTCACACGAGTGCCTTTTCCTAAAACCAGACTGTTGTGGCATTAATATTTTATTAGTTTCTAAATATTCTATTAGTTGTTTTTTAACTACCGTTTCAAGAATTTTTTCATCACTAGGCAACGAATTAATTGGTCTCATCTCGTCGGCTCTGATTGTGTTCTTGACTTTCTCAATTGGCACAACAATAGATGTTTTCCAGTGATCAGGAACAACACCATATTTTAGGCTTTCATTAATTAACTGCGTGTAAAAGTACCCTGTATATGTTATAGAGTCTTTTATGACTCCCTCAGATAATAGTTTTTTTCCTCCAATTTTATTTTTAAAACCACTGACAATTTCAAGCACTTCATCGGTTTCGATTTCTATAAATTTAAAGTTATGTGTGCAATTTGGAGTCGTAAAGGATTCTTTTTTACCAGGTTCTATATTTGAGGTAATTTCAATAATGCCGTCAATAAAGTAGTTATTTAGTGATTGTGCAATCTCATTTTCCGTTGTGTACAAGTTGTTGTGAATTAACACTTTATTAATGGCGTTTATTTCCTTTGACATACTTATGCAATTTTTTAGATGCTTCCACATTGATTTGCTATCTCCAATATTAACTGTTATTTTATGCTCCAAGTATTTAACCTTTTTAACCTTTACCATCCTCTTGTATCTACGTTTGATTGTATTATAGTCACTCCAGGCCCCTGTTTCTAATGCTATACTGTAAAGATTATACTTTTGTTTATTAAGGTTTGCTAATTCAGCATCATACCACTTGTTCATGAGCTTAAGCCTTATTTCTTTAGTGTATGTTAGAATGCCCATTGAATGCGAAAAGACATTAGTTAAAAATTTCGATTTATCATCGATGCTTAATTTCGAAAAATCCCTGTAATTGTATTGCCTCAGTTGGTGAAGAAGATTATCACTTGTGTAATTTTCCCAAGATATAATAAATTTGTTTGCTCTCATTTTATATATTTTCTCCAACTCGATCTTGACATAAATTGTCTCATGATCGGAGATCCGATGCATATCCATTCTTTGACACGAAATGTTTTTGCTATTGGTAAATAATAAATCAATCATGGTTTCGACCTCTCCCGATTTCCTAGTATAAAAATTAATTTTCTGAACCATTGAGAAGGACTGAAAAAACTTTAACAATCTTTTACTGTACGTTGTAGCTTTGTGTAGATTTATATTGAAGTCTCCAATAAATACAGTATTATCATCTAGGCAAGTATTGTTTAAAATTTCACTGAGGTAGCTGATAAAGTCAGCATCGCTAGAATTTGGCGAGTGATATATTACCCCTATTTGGTATTTCGGGGTAACATTTCCAATTTTTAAAAGAAGACACCAAATATTTTTATCCCACGAGTAATTAACGAGAGTTTCATATTTAATTGAGTGATGGACGTAAATTAAAACACCGCCTGTGTGTCTACTATTCGAGTTCGCATCTAATTAGGGTGTAGGTTTCTACCTGTATTTCGTGGTTTGTAATGTCTTCGGTCAAACAGGTTTCTGAACATAGCACCAAATGGGGCTTACAAATTTCTATTAGTTTCTCAAGTTCACACTTATTAGCTGTAATACTGTTTATGTTTAAATAAATGATATTCAATACATGAATACTTCGTTGCTAAACTTTAGTTTTGCTTTTGGCTTGAACGTATTCTTGGTATGCAGGGCAATCCAAACTGAATGCTGAGTGATTTACATTAACATCTATTACTTTTTTCTGAACAAGTTCACAACAATTTACACACCTTATTATATCAGAGCCGCAATCCTTAACATCGTGATTTCAGCACATCTACTACATGCCTTTTTATTTGTACAATCACTTGACTTGTGCTTATATACCCAAACATTTAAAGAATCTCATAATATTTAGATGCTCAAATACCATGCAAGTGTCCCATTCGATATTTACTTTTTTACGTTTCAAGACACTTTCATAGGTTAAAGCATCTCTTTCAACTAGAATGTTGAAGCTTTCTTCTCTTCGCGTTCTATTTTCGTATACTTTCAGTACTTTCAACTCCTTTCCCAAGAACTCATCATTTTGCTTAGTTAGACATTCTATTATGCGATCATTATTTATTTTTTCGGTTAACCCAACTATTTTCAGTATCTTTTTTATTTCCTTTATTTTTTTTTTTATTTACTATCTCTTATTTTTTGATGCACTTTTTCGCAAGTATCTTTATTTTTACATTCTAATACTATTCCCCCTCTATTAATTTCTTTCACAGTCTTAACAAGACCGTCGGTGCGTTCGATTACCTTTTTCAGCGCCTCTTTTGTTTCCTTAACGTTTTTGTTTTTGTTTAAGGGCTTTATAACAATTTTATTTTCATTTGTTTTGACAGCTTGGGCATATGATATTGGGGCATTTTCTTTACTAATTACTGGCTGAATGTTTTTTACAAAGTCATTACATTTTTGCAGTTCACTAGAAATTTCCTTAATGATTTCATTTTTCATAGAATTAATTCTCACTCCAATGTTATATTCCAGAAATGTATTAAAGTCTGAAACAATACTCGTTTTTATTTGCGTACATTTGTTGTTAATCAGTTGCTCCAAAACTTGTTTTACATCAGCCG
>NW_016157311.1:202118-213813 GCF_001687245.7 Rhagoletis zephyria | reverse complement strand
CTGAACAGAGGAGCGCCCTCGGGTACGCAAAGCAAAACCAAAAGGGATGGAGATTAATCCGAATTGTCTTGGATTTAGCGGCTCCAATGCTCTTTTGCGGAGGTGTCCAAAGCAGATCTGCTGCAGATTGTTCCCTGTGCCTTCCCAATACCAACAATTGCAGCTTGACTTACTTTTGTTAACTCAGCTATCGCCGCAGCAAAAACAACAACAGCAAAACAAACTATTTTATTTATGCAACTTTTTGTTCGCTTATTTGTTTTGTTTGTATGTTTATTTATGCGCCACTCACTTCAGTTGATTCAGCTTGCACTTAAATGGTACTGTTGGATATAAAATGTATAAAATACAATTCTTTTAACTATTTAAAATGAAAATATCTAGCGCGAGCGCAAAACACACATCTGTTCCGTTTACTATCCGTTCCGTATAATTGGATTAAAAAATAAAAGTCCGGGAAAAAAATTGTCACTGAATCGGGTTTCGATATAAGTACTATCTTGCGATACCTACTCAGTACTCGGTTCAAAAGAATCGATACCAAAATTGCTTGGTATCGGACGAAATGTATCGAGTATGTACTTGTATTTACTAGTATCGTTTTGTCCCTAAGCACCGGTTATGTATTCAAATTAGAAAATTGGGTAGGCGCTGTGACCAATGGTAACTCTTGTACCACCTCTGTATACTGAAAGTCATACAGAGCCCCGACAGTTTGTAGCGCTTTGGCTTTACGTAAAATGTAAATGATGGAAAATGATGGAAAGTTTTTGAATTTCTCACACAAACTTTTTGTAGTACTAGGCGTATATAACGCATTAGTTAACAGATAGGGTTCTTACTGGGAACGACCTAACGCATTCTCCAATACACTTACAAAATTGTCAATAAAAACCAACACATTTGCATATTAACGATATCCATATGCCATTCGTTATGTTATATAACACGTTATTAATCGCATAATAATATTTGATTGAAAAGAGACAACTACATATAGTATAATATAATAGCGAATTCCATGTGAAAGAAAGAGAAAACTACTCACACTTGAAACGATTATGCGTTAGATTTCTCCAGGAGGCCTATGTAAAATGATGGAAAGTTTTTGAATTTCTCACACAAACTTTTTGTAGTACTAGGCGTATATAACGCATTAGTTAACATATAGGGTTCTTACTGGGCTATAGCTATAAGTGGCAGCGATGCGAAGGTTCACTGCTGTCGTTCTCCTTCATAAGTGAATGTAAACGCTGCGGCAAATATTCGCGGAAAGTTGGTGTGGCTAGAGATACTATTCTGTGCGAAGGCAATTTTGTTAATTGCATAAGATTTGCACCGTTCATTCGATTTTCAAAAATGAGGTGTCAAATGAGAGGACTTGACCTCTGGATGTGCATAAAGGATATATTTTTTTGATAGGGTTGCCACCTGCGTTTAAAATTATGATATTTACACCGTTCTCCCGATTTTCAAAAATGAGGTGTCAAATGAAAGGGCTTGGCTTCCGGATGTGCAGAAAGGTTATATTTTTGACAGGGTTGCCACCTGCGTTTAAAATTATGATATTTACACCGTTCTCCCGATTTTCAAAAATGAGGTGTCAAATGAAAGGGCTTGGCTTCCGGATGTGCAGAAAGGTTATATTTTTGACAGGGTTGCCACCTGCGTTTAAAATTATGATATTTACACCGTTCTCCCGATTTTCAAAAATGAGGTGTCAAATGAAAGGGCTTGGCTTCCGGATGTGCAGAAAGGTTATATTTTTGACAGGGTTGCCACCTGCGTTTAAAATTATGATATTTGCACCGTTCTCCCGATTTTCGAAAATGAGGTTTCAAATGAAAGGGCTTGGCCTCCGGATGTGCAGAAAGGTTATATTTTTTTAATAGGGTTGCCACCATTTTAAAATTTATAAAATCTGCACGGTTCTTTGAATTAAAAAAATAAGGTGTCAAATGAAAGGGCTGGGCCTGAAGACGTACAATTGGAGTTTTTTTGAACAGAGTTGCCGCCTGTCTGCAAAATTATAATAATTACATCTTTCGCATGATTTTCAAAAATGAGATATCAAATGAAAGTGCCTGGCCTTTAGAAGTGCACCAAGGCTTTTATTTTTGAATAGGGTTGCATTCTGTCAAAAAGTTATAATGATTACACCGTTTGCCCGGTTTTAAAAAACGTGGGTCAAATGAAGAGTCTTTGCCTACAGGTGTGCAAGAGGGTTTATATTTTTTGTAAATGCAGCTTTCGCCAACTAGTTAGGGTAGGGATGCCCAAATCAGCACATACATATGTGTCGCGGGCGACTGCGCGTGCAAAGCTTTGCGCAGCGGTGCTTGGCAAGCGCGGAAGTAAAAAGTTATCGGAAGGGGAAAACGAAGTCAGCAGAATAGTGAGATTGTATGTGTGACAGTGATGGAAAATGAGTTCGATAAATAATGAAATTTTTTATTAAAAATTCTCGCCTTCTGCGCTTTTTCCATCAAAATCAATACTTCGATAAATAACTATAAACCATAAAAGTAGCGCTGCCATGGTATAGCGAAATTTGCTATTATATTTTGGTTAGAATATTTTTTTTAGGTGAAAGTAAAAAAAGAAGAAGTGTATAGTGTAAACTGAGTGTAATAGTGCAAATGAAATGTGAAATAAAGTGGCAATACCAACGATTTGAGGTTATAATAATTTTGGCAGGCGCAAAGTTTGTTTACTCTGTTTTATTAACGAAATATATAAAATAAAAGTGAATAAATGATTTTGTTTGCACAAAATAATAACCGGAGACGTTTTAGTAGTGTTTTAAAAGTGGAAACTGGTGATTTAGAGCATTTTTGACGTGGTAATTGCTCATAAATAGAAAACAACGAAATTTAACAAAATTTTTTTGTGTATAACTTTTAAATGGTTAATAATATTAGCCCTCTCCCTCCAGATTGTTACAAGGGGGACCGAAACGCGTCGTTTGGTACCCCTCCCGACTTTTCCGGACCTTTTTTAGGGGTTGTTACCCTATATTAGAGAATTACCAATATTTCTTTCGGATCCGCAATTAAAAATATTTTTCGTTTTTTTACATTTAATCGTATGTGCTTAAACTGATAAATGATAAAAACATAGAAACGCGAGCAGAAGACCCTCGCTTCCACATTCTGCATATCGATGGCTGAGTGGAAGATCGACCTATCTCGGCAGCCAGTTCGAAAACGCTCTATCTCAAAAAACTTTTCAAGAACGCCCTATTTCAGAATTTAATTGAAAAACACCCTATCTCAAAATTCGGTTCAAAAACGCCCTATCTCACTTCAAAATGTATTGAAATTATGCTGATATAGGGCGTTTTTTAATCGGCAGCTGAGATAGGGCGTTTTTGAAACGAATTCTGAAATACGGCGTTCTTGAAAAGTTTTTTGAGATAGAGCGTTTTCGAACTGGCTGCCGAGATAGGTCGATCTTCCACTCAGCCATCGATATGCGCTTAACATTTTTGTTCAAACAAATTTGTCGAAATTTCATATCTAAAGCAAATATTAAATATCATTTAATATATACTTTAGATTTAAATAATCATTTTTAGTGATGGACGAGTCCGAGATGTTTAAATGAAAAGATAGCACATTCAATTCGCGTAGATTTTTAAGAATTTTTTTCGTTGAAGGTGTTGCACTTTTTCTTCCATACTAAAGTTTTTGTACATCCAATTTGTATGAAGAAAATGCAAAAAAATATTAAAAATCAACATGAATTGTTAGCCGCACTTTCACTTTATAATACTTCAATTGAATGGACCATAAAACTGCATACCGTCAGTTGATGTCGAACACTCATGCGGTGAGGATGTGATCGTGCTTTTATTGATTTTATTGCCGTCAATAAGCATTTTCTTAAAAGCGCTAGCACAACCAGCCTTTCCGTTTTGGTCCAATTGGACCAAAATTGGTAGCTTCATTCTGCGTTGGTAGCTTGGTTGGTTTGATGAAGCTTTTGGTAGGCAAAAATGTTTTGAAAATACAACCAAATTGAACATTTACATTTGTTCGCTTAATTTAAGTTTACACGTTCAAACCACTGCTTACACGTATAAGACTTCTCTATATTTTTATATATTTTATTAAGCAGACAATTTTCTGCAAACAAAAACTCACTTGCCAAAGCTATGACCAATTAGCTGTTGAAATTAACAAGAAATTACCTATCGTTTTGAAAGAAAAATTGGTGATAGGCAATTTGCAAAGTGTGAGTGTATTGGTAAAAAGGGTGAGTGCATGCAAATTGAATCAAATTTGGAATTTTTTTATTGAAATGCGTAAAATGTCTGCTTTGGTTTTTTCACACACAAAAAAAAGATTTTTTGATATGAATTGAATCAATCTCAAAGATATTAACATATTTTACAGAAGTTTTTTATTCAATAACTTAATTATTTTATTTAAAGGCCCGAATTTATTTTGTTTAATCTTAAAGATTGGTGTGAATAATTAACCAATACTGTAAACAATATTATGTGTAGTTCTAATTTTTACTGCTAATTTGTGTAGCTAAAACCCCCGCAAACTCGTGAAATCTCGTTTTAATGATGAAAAATTTTGGTAGTTTGGAAACTGATTTGGTAGTCGTTTTGGTACCTAAAAATGTTTTCAAGTGGAAACCTGAGCACAACCTCACTTACCGAACATTTAACCACGGTTGCCGTTTTGGCCAAAATGTACCATTTTTGGTACATTTTTTTCAGTTTGGAACACAGGTACATAACTTTCAGAATTGGTACATTTTTTTAATCTGGCATAATGAGAAAATTGTTACTTACATCATATACCTATTTAAAGGTCAAGCCTTTGTGCTATTACGGCAAGACATTGTCTAACTCAGGTAATTAAAAAGGCATTGCTGTATAAGCAGATAGCCCACCACAGGTTCCTTGGCATTCAAGCAAAATCCAAAGGCATGACAAGAAGGTATTCCTAATGTAATAACAGCATGGTGAATCCAGAACTATAATATCAGAACAAGGAGGCATTAGACATGAGATCCTAAAAGGTCAGGGGTTTTACATATAAGCTACTCACCGTCGTCGTAGGCTACAATGAAGGAAACATTGCCTCTAGATTCCAGGCAACTTTAAACAGACCAAACCAATTTTGACAATTTTGATTACGGAAAATCACAAAAAGATGGTAAGTGGCAACCGTGCATTTAACACCAACTGAATGCTCTCGCTGTTTTAGCAAAATGTAGTTGTGTGCGTGAGCCCATCGCTGATCAGTGTTGCCACGGAGAAATTTTTTTTCTACCAAAACTTCCTACCAAAATCAATGAGAACCTACCAAACTTTTATTATAGTTTTTAATATTTTTGTTTTAACGTCAAGTTTATTAAAAATGTAGATAACTTAATACTTAGAAAAACTATAACACAACTAGTACAGTAAAAACAAATAAACTACGTATAACTGTTCATTTTACTGTACAGACTTATACAAATGTTTGTCCCTTTACACATACATATTATTATTATTAGTATTAATACTATTATATATTATATCATTGTCCTTAACCCTAATTGTAATCACTGCACTTTGGAGGGCGCCATGTTTAAAATTTTGGATGAAGAAGACAATCGTTCCCCAAAGTGTATCAGTCTGCTATTTATGATACGTGGGTTCCACGCTTTGGGAGACAGTCAGCTTTGGTTGCCTTCAAACCCTTCATGTCCCGGAACCCACGACAGTGTTTAGTTATTGTAAGCTTTCAAGTGGTTCAAAAAAAAGGCCTTTAACCTGCTTGACTATCCGACATAATATTTCATTTGGCCCCATTTGTCCTTCTACACAGACTTCGATTGCGAAGACTTTCGCCTGGAATATAGTTGGGTATGTGTAAATAGGCAGACTTTCTGGAATTTTGGCCCAAATACGCCTGCCCCAGTACTCTCGTCGTCCATCTTTGATCCGTCGGTATACCATGCTTTGGACCTTTTGTCAATCATAGTTATTATCACTTCACAGCAGTCCCTTTCAGGAATTCTAACCTTGAAGGGTTTGTAGAAGGATAGCTCGGGGTTATCCAGGAATGGCTTTAGAACCTCCAAATGACCCCGAAGATCCCAAATTTTCTTATTGGTCATATTGGCCAGTCGTAGAGCTCTCCAGCAGGCCTCTTTTTCAAACAGAATAGGCAAAGGAGGAATGCCTGTAATGACACCAAGAGCATCTGTTGGACAGGTGCCCCTAGCTCCTGTAATGGCCACGCGGACTAGTCGGTGCAGCTGGTGACAACTGGTCTTACTACCATATTAAAAGACCAATAGGTTAGTTTTGGTGATATTCCTCTAGTCTTACAATGAAGTCTCTGTCAGGTGGACAATGGTGGAAATATTCGTGTAAACAAGGTTGCTAAAATGTTTGGATATAAATATTTTATATTTTTCGCAAGTAACTATTATTGTCACGGAACCTACCAAAATCCAGTCTAGCTTACCAACTTACCAAACAGAAAAAAACCGACCAGTTTTGGTAGGAAAAGCCCATGTTTGGCAATACTGTCTACTTCACATCAGTGTTGATATTTAAAATTTTTAAATTGTACCAAATTAATGACAAAAAGGGTGCATTCCAAATCGTCAAAATACAAAGCATCTGTCTCTTTTATTTCTAAGTCTCAGCAGATTGTAATGCCCAATGTGCGCAACGACGGTTAGATGCTAATTTTCAACTAGGTTACGCAAGCTACCTAGTGCGGTTTAGAAATAAAAGGGACTGATGGTTTGTATTTTGACGTTTTGGAATGCACCCAAAGTGTAACTTTTTGAGCTTAATTGTACTTTTCACCATTTTCGTCAATGCATTACCTCTACTTTCCCGCGACCAAACAAAAACAATTTTGTTGTCTACTGCAGTGTGTTTATGGTTCAATTCGTTGTACAGCTTCAGTTAGTGTAGGCTTAATCTAACGTAACTTATCAAAATCTCTTCAGCTAGCCTATAAAGTCATAGCCTGTCTTGTCAGAAAGTCCCACTAAGTTAAATAAGTTTCATTCAGCTTAGAGTTTAACCCTCTAGTAGGCCAATTTTTTTATGAGTTGAAAAATTCAGGAATGGGTGATTTTAGCACGAGAAATCCAAAAATGATGTCCGTTTCGATCTGTGACAGTAACTTTTTCCTACAGGGGAGAAAAACCAAGACCGTCTGGAGACGGGCTCCCCGATATACTTTGACGTATTTTCAGCTTTCTCTTACACAATGTTGACCTAGGAACCGGCAATCCCGTCTGCAGACGGTCAAAACTGGAAAACTGGGGTTTTATATGTCGGCAAGCCGGTCTGTAGACGGTCTGTGTTCGAAAGCAATTTTCTCCATTTCGAATGGTGACATAATTATAAAACTTATATTAAAATACGGTGCTTTTAACAACGAACTCCACCAAATTTTTTTATACCAAAAAATTTTTCAAAAGAAAAAATTTCTTTAATTACGAAATTACTAAATAGCAAGAAATAATTAATTTTACCCGTGTTTTCAAAATCTGTAATTCAACTGTCGATTAAAATAAAACGGATTAACATAACGGATTAACATAACGGATTAAAATTTACACCGTCGTAAAGGTACGATTTTTGTCTAAAGATCGTGCCTTACGAATATAGAAACAAATTATTATAGGTGCACTAAAAAGGTGTTTAGTTAACGACCGTCTGGAGGCGGTTTAGCCTACTAGAGGGTTAACTTAAATTATACACAAATAAATTCTTGAATTATATTTCACATTTTTAAAAGTACACCCCGCGACAAAATGCTACGGACACTTGGTTTGGGCTATTTATTATATTATTTATCATTGTCTAACAAAAACTATACAAATCAAGCTTAATTTAAAATACTGAAAAAAAACAGCAACGCAACACGCGCATTTTCATCCACATAAAATAAAATGTGAACATTCGTTATATGGAAGAAAGTGCGCAATACCGCAAACAGAAAAATTCAAAAAATCAATGGTATTTTTTAGACACTTCAACCTTGCTCCTTATTATACTAGAATGAATGGGCTACAAAAATGTTAACCCAAAACATGTCTACAAATTCTGAACAAACACTGTGATGAAACTTTGTTGATTTTTTTCAATCTTTCAAGTTTGGATTTATTTGCAAGGTTTTTGTTAGACAATGGGCTACTATTTTATAAAAAAAAATAATTAAAATTATTTAAAAAATAATAAAATAAATACAGGGTGACCGCGTAATTTAAATGAGATCACTACCGATAAAATGGAAATCCCCAATGGAAATTTTTAATTTCAACGCATGGAATTTACATACATTTTTTTACTTTCAACCACCGAATTGCTCAATTACTTCTATTTCTGTAGGATCGCCATTAGGTAAATTGCATTTCCAAAGATTTTTTCAAAATAAATAGCGATAAGGGATATTTCACCCGCCGGTGATAAGACTTCGCTATCACCATAACGCACATCACTAATATTACTGTTTACAATCACGTTTACATTCAAAATTACAATTCATAATTTCGTTTTGAAGCAAATATGAAATATAGGTATATCCATTTACTTAAATGTAAACGAATTAAGAATCAAAGTGCTAGAAGAGATTTGAGCGTTTGGTACAAAAAGTATTTTTGATGTTGAAATGGTACCTAAAATCGGCAAATTGTACTTTTGCACTTTTTAAAATTAATTGTACTGAAAAAAGTACAATTGTACTTCAAATGTCAACACTGTTTCACATGCGTGACAAAGTACTTGCTGCAGCGATGCCAGATTTGAGCGTATCCAACTTTTTACCGATAATAACTCATGCGAGGGATTTGGGTATTTTACAAGCCTATTGGGAAGTATACATATCTGTGTTCGTATAGAATAGTAGCTTATGTCGGAAGACTGGCTTTAGTATAATGAACCATTCGCAGCATACGATTGCGAAAGACTCACTGGCGCCGAGTCGTTGAAGAACTCTTGGAAAATAAACGTAAAAGAGGCAGTTGCGATGCTAGCAATTCAATATTCGTATGAAGTCTCATAAAAAAATTCCTTGTGGATTAAAGAATATAGGGAATGGTACATTTTACTAAAGCCAGCCTCCCGACATATGCTACTATTTCATACGAACACAAATATATTCGTCTACAAATAATGTTGATTATTTTAATTAAGTCCTAAGATAAGTTTGTGAATCTTATCAGTGTTCTATGTAAGAACCAAAAATCAATCCCCTCGCCAATTAGAACTTTTGCTTTAAAAGAAAAATATACATAGCGCATTTACTCAATACTTGGTCTGGCATCACTGTTTGAGCATGAATGTGGTCAGTTTACTGTTGCCAAGGTCGTGCATTTTGCACTAAATTTAGTGCTTTTGGGAAACCAAAAAGTCAAAATAATTGGAATTCAATGCTTGGTGCGTTATTTAGTGATGCTCTTTTAATTTAAGCACACCGAATGCATAGGTACATATGTATGTATGTATACACTATACACTAATATTCTACATTAAGATGGATTCATTTTCTGAATAAAATGTGAGTAATAGGTAAATTAAATATGTTTCGCGTTGTTATAAATTCAATACATTTATTAATTTATTATTAAAAACGTAAGGAAATCGATGTGTATACATATACACTTTTTACTGAATCAAAAAAATTATGAAACATGAAAATAAAAACTTGGCGCTTTTGTTGTGGAAAATTGGCTTTTTCTGGTGCCCTGATGCCACACACACGCATTTTTACTTGAAAATAAGTATGTAGTGGTTAATATGTATACGTTGCCATCTCCGTACAGCTCACTTCACCTCCCCTAGCACGCACGCGTGCTCGCAGTTTGCCCGCGACGTCGACTGCGTGTACCACTGCTGTGCATCCATAAGTTAGGGTATTGCTATGCAGATGGTTGTGCTTAGCAAAGTATGTTAAAATTGCGTTTGCCTATATATGCATATGTATGTATGTATATACTTTGGTGCGTTTATTCCAGTCATAGTTGCCAACTTAGTGCTTTAAGCACTAGATTTAGTGCTTTTTGAAAATTAAAACGCCAAAAATAATGGTTTAGTGCCTAGTGCCCTTTTTAGTGCTTTTTTCTGAACTAAAATTTCTGAATTTACAAGAATCTACAAATTTAAATGCACTAAAATGCAAACCATGATTGATAAGAAGATGAAGTTGCAAACCCATGTTCTTGCGTTTTTGTTAAATTGTATTCGCGTTGAAAATGCTAGCACGCAGATAAGTTAAGAATTTATTTTTTTATTTTCTTGATTATTTATTGATTACACAGTTCGAAAAATTTAAACTTTTTTTGCCACCTGAGTGGAACCGTTTTGTGTAGATTTTTCGGTGCTGAATCCAAATCTAGCTGCAGAATTTCTCTACCACGTCAGAATTTTGAGATATCCTAGCCTCTAAGTGTAAAAACACGGTTTTTCGCAATATTTGAGGTTATATTATAAAACAACTCATTTCTACTTAGGGTATCATTAAGTATTACTCTTCCCCTTTAAAATTCAATTTCGTTTGTTGCGATTCGATTGTTCCTTCTCCAGATGTACCAGTTTCAGAAGCATGAATGTGTATTTAGTTATACATGTACATATTGTTTATTTTTTTACTTTTGTTTACCACAAACTGTTATGAAAAAAAATATCCTTTGATAAAAAAAATTTTGTGCTTTTAGTGCGGTAAAACGCTCTTTTTTCCAAGGTTTGGTGCTTTTTGAAACTGAAAGGTTGGCAACACTGATTCCAGTGGTGCACAGCGTCGGCAGAGCTCCCAACACAAGCGCAATTTTTTTGTATCTGTATGTGTGTACTCAGAAAAACAGCTCGCACATGTGATGCTTACAGCATGAAGTACAAACAAAAAACTGACCGGCTGCTAGCGGCGAATAAGCAGCGTTGCCACGTTGATGTTTTTAACGTCATTTGGACGTTTTTTGTACCCTGTTGACGTTTAGACGTTTAGTGTATAAAAAATGACGTTTTTTAACATCCCAGTAATTTTTCTTTTTCTTTTCTTTGTTACTAAATCGTATAAGTAGAACTGATTTTTAATTATTTTCTTAATAAATCTTTACAATATTTGTGTTTTTCTGCAGCTGCTTCAAAAGAGTTTTTCCGGATTCTTGGATTAAGGATGCCGTGTTCAAAGGCTGGGTGTGTAAACACTTGAGGGTGCGAGGCTTGCTGTAATGTTTGCAATTGCAGGCACGCTCGCAAAAGCATCAAAAAAGCTGTGCAGCATAAAACGTCAGAAAAGAGTAGGCGACTTTTTTAAGACTTCATTGAAAATGTAATGAACACAAAAAAGACTGAAATATTAGGTCCATTCAATAACTTTTCCAGTAAGTACTTGCAGCGGGAGCGTAAAAGAAAAATAGAGAGTAAAATTGAGAGCAAGAGAAAACTTTCAGAAAAAGTTATTGAACGCAAAACTAGTAAAAACTTGCAACTTAAGCCATTTTGACACTTTCTGACGGTTAAGTTTTTGGCGCGCAATTTTCTTTTTAATTGGGAATAGTTCCCATAGAGTTAAATTTTTCATCCATATTTTCCTTTCACTAATTATGTTTCATCAAATCATCCTCTTAACAGCTCTCGAATTCGCTCCCTCTTGCAAATATTTTGGGTTATTGAATGCATTCCCAGTAAAAACTTGCAAGTACTAGCAACAATTCGTAACAA
>NW_016157311.1:193377-202104 GCF_001687245.7 Rhagoletis zephyria | reverse complement strand
AAAAAAAAAATTATTAAAAATCAACGCGATTATTTAGCCCCTTTAAACTTGCACATTATTGCCCTGAAATTTAATAGGCTATCAAACTGCATAATCAAAAAAAATTCTAAAAACTCTGAATAAAAAGTTGAAAATCTAGCTGAAAATTTGCAGATTGTTTATAATTTGTGCGAAATTTTTGTGGATTTATATTTTGTTTGTTAATGAGCTTGGCTTTTATGGAAAAAAAATAAACATTAAATAAACGAAAGAGAAACAGCCAAAATCAATCAAAATATTGATACTTAATCAGCTGATCACAAGTGTATGTATAAAATTATTTTTATATTACCAACCAGTTTACAATGAATTTTAAATGTGCTCTGTCGAAATGACATTTTAATATGCTCTAGGATATTTCTGCATCAAAAAGAAAATTTTGAAAAAAATGTCGCTTACGTTATTTTGGCGGTTAGGGCTCGATATGTACCTTTGTATACAATAAAAGTTTAATAAGAACAATTTTTTGTACATCCAATTGAAAAAGACGTTTTTGGGTAGGAAATGACGTTTTTTCAGACCAAGAGGGACGTTTTCTCATGCCGAAGACCTGGCAACACTGCGCATAAGTTCGGTAGCTGCGCACACACGACTTGTATGTGAAAGCCGAGTAGCTCCCGGAGACTCCCGTGCAGCGTTGCCAGGTTGACATTTTTAACGTCATTTGGATATTTTTGTATCCTGTTTGTGTAAAAAATTACGTTTTTTAACTTCGCAAAAATTTTCTCTGTTACTAAATCTTGTAAGTGGAACTGATTTTGAAGTATTTTCTTAAAAAATCTTTACAAGCTTTGTGTTTTGCAGCAGCTGCTTCAAAAGATATTTATTCTGCGTATGCGCATTTTTTTTTGGATTCTTGGACTAAGGATCCCGTGTTCAAAGGCTGGTTGTGTAAACACTTGAGGTTAAGAGGCTTATTGTAATGTTTGCAATTGCACATTAAAAGCCAAATCAGGAAGAGCTGATCTCTTTCAACACGCACGCTCGCAAAAGCATCAAAAAAGCTGGAGCAGCATAAAAAGTCAGAAAAAAGTAGGCGACTTTTTTAAGACTTCATTGAAAATGTAATGAACGCAAAAAAGGCTGAAATAATGCTATACTCCTTCTTAGCAGAACGTAATTTAGCATTTTCGACAACCGACCCCCTTACCAAATGTCTACAAGAAAAAAAATATATTAAAAATCAACGCGATTGTTTAGCTTCTTTAAACTTGCACATTATTGATTGAAATTTAATGGGCTATCAAACTGCATACTCAAAAAAAATTAAAAAAAAAATCTAAATAAAAAGTTGAAAATCTAGCTGAAGCGTTGCAGATTGTTATAATTTTTGCACAAAGTTTGAAATGTGGATTTATATTTTGTTTGTTATATAATGAGCTTGGCTTAGATGGAAAAATAATAAACATTAAATAAACAAAAGAGAAAAAGCGAAAATCGATCAAAATGGTGATGACTTAATCAGCTGATCACAAGTGTATGTATAAAATGATTTTTATATTAACGATCTCAAACTAGTTTACAATGAATTTTAAATGTATATAATAAAAATATAATAAAAGTTAACGAAGAATAATTTTTTGTACATTCATTTGAATAAGATGTTTTTGGGTAGGAAATTACGTTTTTTCACACCAAGAGGGACGTTTTCTCATGCCGAAGACCTGGCAACACAGCTCCCGTGTGCACCACTGGTTTATTCATATCTACCTACATATGTACAATATTTATACATATGTACATTCTACACCAGTCATGCCCAGCGCAGGGCACTTGCATATGGAATTCTGCCAACGCAGGGCACTTGCTTATGGAGTTCTGCCGACGTTGGGCATGACTGTTCTACACCAACCCAACGCTGGCAGAACTCCATAAGCAAGTGCCCTGCGCTGGCAGAATACTATAGGCAAGTGCCCTACACTTGGCATCGCTGTTCTACAATTATGTATGCATGTGAAAAAAATTTTGTGGATGGTGTTATTATTTTCTTCTATATATGTTAGGTAAAGGCATTTTCGCTGTTCATACGCGAAATATTTGTACCCAACATATGCGAAAGCTGTTTGTTTAAAAATATTTCTACATATTTGAACCGCAAATGAATGAATGATGTTTTTCTATAAAGATTTCTGAGAAATACTAACGACCATAATTTCATGAAAATGCATTCCATTATTGTTAGTGGTATGCACATTATAACGAATCTTTATAGAATTTATATAGACCAGTACTCGAATTGTAACAGTCTTGAACGAGCAACTCGTCACATAAAAATGCATATTTCGAATTATAACAGTCGTGGACGTACTGCTCATTTCATATCCGAACTACAAACGTACTGCCCTTCTTGACGACTGTAAAAATCCGTAATACACATTTTTATATATATTGACGAGTTGCTCGTTCACGACTGTTACGATTCGAGCCCAGGTAGAAGCGTAATTATTACTCGCGTATATTAGGTTTAAAAAATTGTCGCTGCCTACGATTATTTTTTCTACGTAACATACGCGAAAGCCGTTTTATTTCAAAATACTAAATACTACTTCTAATAATTTTGAGGGGTTTATTAGACAAATCTATGGACTTGCTGTGCTGACCAGTAAAAAAAATGCAGGTGGCATTCCTACTAAAAAAATATATCCTTACTGCACATCTAGAGGCCAAGCCCTTTCAGTTTACGCCTCATTTTTGAAAATCGGGAGAACTGTGTAAATATAATAATCTTAAACGCAGGTGACAACCCTATCAAAAAATATATCCTCTCCGCACATCCAGAGGCCAAGCCCTTTCATTTGACACCTCATTTTTGAAAATCGGGAGAACGGTGTAAATATCATAATTTTAAACGCAGGTGGCAACCCTGTCAAAAAATATATCCTTTCTGCACATCCAGAGGCCAAGCCCTTTCATTTGACACCTCATTTTTGAAAATCGGGAGAACGGTGTAAATATCATCCAAGTTGGATAAGGAAGCAAAGCGAATGGGTGGTAAACGAGGACAAGACGAAGTATCTCCTGTCATGAAACAAACAGTCAGCACAATCGCGCCTTGGCACCCACGTCACTGTTGACAGTTACAATTTCGAGAAAGTAGAGAATTTCGTTTACTTGGGAACCAGCATTAACACCGATAATAATGTCAGCATTGAAATTCAACGCAGAATCACTCTTTCCAACAAGTGCTACTTTGGACTGATTAGGCAATTCAGGAGTAAAGTCCTCTCTCGACGTACGAAAACCACGCTATAAGTTACTCATCATGCCCGTGCTGGTATATGGCGCAGAAGCATGGACAATGGCAACAGCCGATGTGGCGGCTCTTGGAGTGTTCGAGAGAAAGATTTTGCGGAAGACTTACGGGCCTTTACGCGTTGGCGACGGCAAGTACCGCAGACGATGGAACGATGAGCTGTATGAGCTTTACAACGACATGGACATAGTGCAGCGAATTAAAATACAGCGGCTCCGCTGGCTTGGCCATGTCGTTTGAGTGGACGCCGACGCTCCAGCTCTGAAAGTATTCAACTCGGAACCCGCTGGTGGTAGCAGGGGAAGAGGGAGGCCCCCACTGAGATGGAAAGATCAGGTGGATAAGGACTTCGCTTCACTTGGCGTTTCAAATTGGCGTCAGTTGGCACAGAAGAGAAACGACTGGCGTGCTTTGCTGAACTCGGCCAAAATCGCTTAGGCGGCTACAGCGCCAAAAAAGAAGATGAAGAAGGTGTAAATATCATAATTTTAAACGCAGGTGGCAACCCTATCAAAAAAATATATCCTTTTTGCACATCCAGAGGTCAAGCCCTCTCATTTGACCCCTCATTTTTGAAAATCGAATGAACGGTGCAAATCTTATGAAATTAACAAAATTGCCTTCGCACAGAATAGTATATCTAGCCACACCAACTTTCCGCGAATATTTGCCGCAGCATTTACATTCACTTATGAAAGGGAACGACAGGCAGGGTTGACAGGCCGAATTGACGATTTCGTCGTCATTTTAACGTTTTTATAGCTCAATGACGATTTGACGATTTTTCCCCTGTAATGACGATTTTTTATTTTATTGCGTTTTCTTTTATCGAAAAAATGTCACCTTATATTGCAATATTATCAGAGTGCAGCAATTGAAAGAAAGAGCATGCAATATTCATGTGAAGATGCTGAGAGAAGAACACGAAAACTTGACAGCCCTGGCACAGGGCAGAGTAAATGCAACATTATTTCGAGAAAGGAAAACGCTATTAGTTTTTAAATTACATATGGATGTATGTAAAAAATTTGTTACAGGAAAACGTAATCCAAAATACAACAATGCATTTATCAAGTTTTTGTCTACAACCGTGCTTTTAGTTATATTAAATTTGTTCTAGAATTGTAACAAAATAGTTAATTTGCACTTCTTCTTCTTCTTATTTGGCGCTGTAACCGCCTAAGCGATTTTGGCCGAGTCCAAAACAGCACGCCAGTCATTTCTCTTCTGTGCTAACTGACGCCAATTGAAAATGCCAAGTGAAGCCAAGTCCTTCTCCACCTGGTCTTTCCAACGCAGAGGAGGCCTTCCTCTTCCTCTGTTCCCAGCATCGCGGCCCGCGTTGAATATTTTCAGAGCAGGAGCGTTTCTGTCCATCCGAACGACATGGCCAAGCCAGCGGAGCCGCTGAATTTTAATTCGCTGCACTATGTCTATATCGTTGTAAAGCTCATACAGCTCATCGTTAAATCGTCTGCGATATTCGCCATCACCAACGCGTAAAGGTCCGTAAATCTTTCGCAGAATCTTTCTCTCGAAAACTCCAAGAGCCGCCTCATCAGATGCTTTCATTGTCCATGCTTCCGCGCCATACACCAGCACAGGCATGATGAGTGACTTATAGAGTGTGATCTTTGTACGACGAGAGAGGACTTTACTTCTCAATTGCCTACTCAGCCCAAAGTAGCACTTGTTGGCAAGAGTGATTCTCCGTTGGATTTCAAGGCTGACATTATTATTGGTGTTAATGCTGGTTCCCAAATAAACGAAGTCGTCTACTTTTTCAAACTTGTAACTGTCAACAGTGACGTGGGTGCCAAGACGCGTATGCTCTGACTGTTTGTGTGCTGACAGGAGATACTTCGTTTTGTCCTCGTTCACCACCAGACCCATTCGCTTTGCTTCTCTATCCAATCCCGAGAAGGCAGAACAGACGTAGCCCTTGTTTTTACCGATAATATCGATGTCGTCGGCATACGCCAGCAATTGTACGCTCTTATAAAGTATTGTGCCTGAGCGGTTCAGTTCTGCGGCTCTTATTATCTTCTCCAACATAAGATTAAAGAAATCACACGAAAGGGGGTCCCCTTGTCTGAAACCTCGTTTGGTATCAAACGGCTCGGAGAGGTCCTTCCCTATTCTGACGGAGCTGGTGGTATTGCTCAACGTCATTTTACACAGCCGTATTAGTTTCGCGGGGATACCAAATTCAGACATCGCGGCATAAAGGCAACTTCTCTTCGTGCTGTCGAAAGCGGCTTTGAAATCGACAAATAGATGGTGTGTGTCGATCCTATTCTCGCGGGTCTTTTCCAAGATTTGGCGTATTGTGAATACCTGATCTATGGTGGATTTTCCAGGCCTAAAGCCACACTGATAAGGTCCAATCAGCTCGTTGACGGTGGGCTTCAGTCTTTCGCACAATACGCTCGATAAGACCTTGTAACCTATGCTTAGAAGGCTAATTCCGCGGTAGTTGGCGCGTATGGCGGGGTCGCCTTTCTTGTGGATTGGGCAGAGCACACTTAAATTCCAGTCGTCGGGCATGCGTTCATCTGACCATATTCTGCATACGAGCTGATGCATGCACCTCATCAGCTCCTCGCCGCCGTACTTGAATAGCTCGGCTGGCAGGCCGTCAGCTCCAGCAGCTTTGTTGTTTTTCAGCCGCGTAATCGCTATTCGTACCTCGTCATAGTCAGGCGGTGGGACAGCTACTCCATCATCATCGACTGGGGACTCGGGTTCGTCTTCCTCACTACTTTCAGCGCTGCTACCATTCAGTAGGTTATAAAAGTGTTCCCTCCACAATTTAAGTATATTCTGGACATCGGTCACTAGGTCGCCATTGTTGTTCTTACAGGAGTTCGCCCCGGTCTTGAAACCTTCCGTAAGTCGCCTAACCCTCTGGTAGAATTTTCGGGCGTTCTTCCTGTCGGCCAGCATCTCAAGCTCTTCGCACTCACGTATTTCGGCCTCTCTCTTCTTATTGCGGCAAATACGTCTCGCTTCCTTCTTCAGTTCCCTATAACGGTCCCACATGGCTCGCGTTGCGCCCGATCGCAGCGTGGCCCTGTAGGCGGCATCTTTTTTCTCTGCGGCTTCTTGACATTCCTCATCGTACCAGTTGTTCTTTCGGGCTCGCTGAAATCCAACTACTTCTTCGGCGGCGGTACTTAATGATCGGGAAATGTGGTTCCACTGCTCGCGTACGTCGGATTGTTGAAGAGTGCTCTCAGAGAGCAGGTGTGTGAGTCGAGTGGCGAATAAATTGGCCGTCTGTTGTGATTGCAGCTTTTCGACGTTAAGCTTTCCTTGCATTGTTGGGCGCACATTTTTTGCTGCACAGAGGCGGGTGCGTATCTTGGCTACAACAAGATAGTGGTCCGAGTCGATGTTTGGCCCTCGGAGTGTACGTACGTCCAAAACGCTTGAAGCATGCCTTCCGTCTATCACAACATGATCGATTTGGTTTCTCGTTTTTCGATCTGGAGACAGCCATGTAGCTTGGTGGATGTTCTTATGCTGGAACCTAGTACTACATATTACCATATTTCGGGCCCCGGCGAAGTCGATCAGCCTCAGTCCGTTATCGGACGTTTCGTCGTGGAGGCTGAATTTTCCGACAGTGGCGCCAAAGATCCCTTCCTTGCCCACCTTGGCATTAAAATCGCCAAGCACGATTTTGACATCGTGTCGGGGGCAGCGCTCATATGTACGTTCCAAGCGCTCATAGAAGAGATCCTTGGACGCCTCATCCTTCTCTTCCGTCGGGGCATGGGCGCAGATGAGCGAGATGTTGAAGAATCTAGCTTTGATGCGGATTGTGGCTAGACGTTCGTCCACCGGGGTGAACGCCAGTACTCGGCGACGGAGTCTCTCTCCTACCACGAATCCAACACCGAATTTGCGCTCCTTTACGTGGCAACTGTAGTAGACGTCGCAAGGCTTCACGCTTACTTTACCTTGCCCCGTCCATCGCATTTCTTGGATGGCGGTGATGTCAGCCTTTGTCTTCCCGAGGACATCAACCAGCCGGGCAGAGGCACCTTCCCCATTAAGGGTCCGGATATTCCAGGTGCATACCCTTAAATCATAGTCCTTTATACGTTTGCCGTGGTCGTCATCAGAAAAAGGGGGTCTCATCCGAGGCTTGTTGGATTTTTTCATTGGGCGGGGTTTTAACGTGGCGGGACCCAAACCCAGCGCACGCGAAGTTTTACGCCTTCTCACTTTAGCTCGCTCCCAAACGGGTGTTTGGTTGCTACCCAGAGGATACGTGGATATAAATATCCGGACGTTGTGAGCTGCGATTTGAACCGTGCGCACAAGAATCGCTTCTGGCCACTCCCAGGTGAATGGCAGTCAAAAGTTTTCCACTTCTGCGCACGGAACCATCCTCCAGTTAATTTGCACTGGTGACACTGATTTGAAAGAGAAAGAAAAGTAGGATAGGGAATTTGTTCAGTCAGAATTTTCTATCAGTTAGTAAGTGCTAATGTTACACTAAGGGTCTTTACATCCATTTTGGTAGTTTTGGTAAATTCCTGGTTGACACTCGGTAATTGTATCAACTGTGAACATCATTTTCAGTTTTCTTTTGTTAGTCTGGTAAACTCTTTTTATCAAGAGCGGATTCGTAGCTTTTTACCTAAAAAAAAGAAATTGTAACAGAAAATTGAAGGAATTTTATTTACTCATATGCGTTATGCCTTTCGTCAGCGGGCGGATTTGAAACTGAATAAATATCGAACAGCTGATTGCAGTTTACCGACTACCAGAAAAATTATCAAGCTTCCTTCACTATAATTCGGTAACCGGTACACCGATAATAAAATAATTTTACAGAAACCAAATACATTGGGAAAAATTACCGAACACCGAGTACCAAGCTCGGTGTGAATACCCCTACTTTAAAACTGGATTAAAATCTTCAAAAACTTCCATCCAGTAGAGTTCAACTATTTAAAAGCAGTTGTGTTTGAAATTGTAATTTTAACGTGTCGTTAACAATTGCAAATCCACTTTTATTAATCCATATTCAATGTGGGTTCTATTTGGTTTTGTAATGTGTGGTCATATTTATTGGGTCGTATGCATAAAACCTAAGCAAATTATTTTTCTACATTTAAGAGAACGCAATTGCTTAGTTTTTATGCATACGACTCATTGTATGCAATTTCTTTGTATTTTTTATTTTGTTAAAAAATGCAATAAAAACAAGTAAGAAAGTCTAAGTTCGGGCGGAGCCGAACATTAAATACCCGGCGCAAGTATTAAATATATGTTTTCCCCTTTCCGAAAGCTACCGCTACATGATAAGCCGGGGTGAATACATTTTAAGTAAATTAGCGTCCTTAAATTTCGAAATATTGAAATTTCAAGCATTTCTGAAATTTACCGTTATATGAAAAGCGACCTCAATTTTAGTCCGA
>NW_016157311.1:184100-193352 GCF_001687245.7 Rhagoletis zephyria | reverse complement strand
ATACACATGTAACCATAAGTGGGCGTGGCTACGCCCATTTTCCAAAAATTTATAATATTCATGTTTTCCGTCTGAGACTCATTGTAAGTATCAATTTTGAGTGAATTATCTTCAGTAGTTACTAAAATATCGCAGTTTTCGTATTTTTTAAATTTACCGTTATATGGGAGGTAGGCGTGGTTATTGTCCGATTTCGGCCGTTTTCAATACCATCCGTCCTGCGCCCAAAAGAAGTTCACGTACCAAGTTTCGTTAAGATATCTCAATTTTTACTCGAGTTATCGTGTGCACAGACGGACAGACGGACGGACAGACAGTCACCGCTTAATCGATTTCTCTTTTCATTCTGATCATTTATGTATACATTTGTCTATATCTATCTCGATTCGTTTTGCCTGTTACAAACAACCGTTATGTGAACAAAGTTATAATACCCTTGTGCACAAGTGCGCTCGGGTATAAAAACGTTGACGATTTTTTGGCAGAAATGACGATTTTTTTAGGGTAAAGTGACGATTATCCAGCGAAAGCTTTCGGCAACGCTGACGACAGCAGTGAACCTTCGCGAAGGCATCGCTGCCACNACATTTAAGAGAACGCAATTGCTTAGTTTTTATGCATACGACTCATTGTATGCAATTTCTTTGTATTTTTTATTTTGTTAAAAAATGCAATAAAAACAAGTAAGAAAGTCTAAGTTCGGGCGGAGCCGAACATTAAATACCCGGCGCAAGTATTAAATATATGTTTTCCTCCTTTCCGAAAGCTACCGCTACATGATAAGCCGGGGTGAATACATTTTAAGTAAATTAGCGTCCTTAAATTTNGCACGCTGTTTGCTCCACCAATACATACGCATACGAACAACAGCAGAAATTTTTTCTACCTAATAGGCAATTACATGATTCAACTTTCGCAGGCGATTAGATGAATCAAAAGTTGAACGAAAGTAGGCAGCCGACCAACTTCATTGAAAGCGATTAGTTGAAAATCCGTTTACACCAGGCGATTGTTGCTTTCAACTAAATATCGCCTGAAAAATCGCCTCATGTAAATTCCCTATAACATTTGCGAACGCGAACTATCTGGACTGGTTTTATGCTTCTCGTTCGCGAAGGAGAATCAATACAGAATATTTGATACGTTCACCTTCGCGTTCACGTACGAAGGTGAGTGAATATTTCCGAACCCTGGTTGGAAATATTTTTGAGGAGGGTTGCCACCTATTTGAAAATTTTAACCCAGTCAAATTGATGAAATAAATGAAATGTTGCAATGTGGGTACAAAATTAAATACGTTTAAGAAAGGTAACTGCTGGAAATACTTTTGAGGAGGGTTGCCACCTATTTGCAAATTTTAACTCAGTTAAATTGATAAAGTGAATAAAATATTGCCATGTGGGTGTAACCTAAAGAGTTTTAAGAAGGCTTACAGCCGAAAATATTTTTGAAAAGGGTTGCCCCCTGTTTGGAAATTTAGCTAAATTTAATTGATAAAACAAATGACATATTACAATATAGGTATCAAATTAAAGGAGTTTAAGAAAGATGATTGTTGGAAATATTTTGGAGGAGGGCTGCCACCTATTTAAAAATGTTAACTCGGGTTAATTGATAAAATAAATAAAATATTGAAGTGTGGGTATCAAATTAAATAGGTTTATGAATGGTAACTCTTGGACGGTCCTTAGGGACGGTTACAACCTATTTGAAAATTGTAACTCAATGAAATTGATAAAATAAATGAAATATTGCCATGTGGGTGTCAAACTAAAGAGTTTTAAGAATGCTTACAGCCGAAACTATTAAAGAGGCTTAAGAAAGATGACTGTAGGAAAAACTTTTGAGGAGGGATGCCACCTATTTGAAAATCTTAGCTCAGTTAAATTGATAAAATAAATGAAATGTTGCAATGTGGGTATTAAACTTTAGATTTTTAAGAAGGCTTAAAGCCGAAAATAAGTTTGAGGAGGGTTGCCACCTGTTGGAAAATTTAACTCAATATAATTGATAAAATAAATGGCTAATTACAATAAAGGTATCAAATTAAAGAGGTTTAAAAAACAGACTGTAGGCACTGATCGGACTTTAAAAAAAGTTCTGTGTGGTAGAATCTGGAAAAAATTTGGTAGATCTCTGGGATGGGTTGGGATCAAACTTTGTACACAAATTAAAAAAATTCTGCAAGGTTTCACGTAAATTGCAAACTTTTTAATTAGACTCTAAAAAAATTTAATTTTAGTATAATAAAGTGCAAGATTGAAGTTGCTAAAAATTGCGTTGAATTTTGGCTTTTTTTTCTTGATAGTGTAAAGCAGTTCCTTCCATATCAAGATATTTTTCGAACATAAGTAGTATAAACCGCTAGCAGCGCTGCTGCACCGGGTCCAGAACCGCTATATGGTTTGCTGCTCCGCCGGTTTCAGAACCGCTATAAGGTTTTCTGGTGCTCTGCCTCAAGCTTTGCTGCTCCGCCAAAAGATGTCGCCGATCGAAATCCAAGTTCAGAACCCAGATAAAAGCCGCAAGATGTCACCGATGACATATCCGAGTCCAGAACCGGAATCGATCACAGGGTGGATTATATGTTGAAAATTAGTAAAGTGTATTGGTATACATAATANACGTACGAAGGTGAGTGAATATTTCCGAACCCTGGTTGGAAATATTTTTGAGGAGGGTTGCCACCTATTTGAAAATTTTAACCCAGTCAAATTGATGAAATAAATGAAATGTTGCAATGTGGGTACAAAATTAAATACGTTTAAGAAAGGTAACTGCTGGAAATACTTTTGAGGAGGGTTGCCACCTATTTGCAAATTTTAACTCAGTTAAATTGATAAAGTGAATAAAATATTGCCATGTGGGTGTAACCTAAAGAGTTTTAAGAAGGCTTACAGCCGAAAATATTTTTGAAAAGGGTTGCCCCCTGTTTGGAAATTTAGCTAAATTTAATTGATAAAACAAATGACATATTACAATATAGGTATCAAATTAAAGGAGTTTAAGAAAGATGATTGTTGGAAATATTTTGGAGGAGGGCTGCCACCTATTTAAAAATGTTAACTCGGGTTAATTGATAAAATAAATAAAATATTGAAGTGTGGGTATCAAATTAAATAGGTTTATGAATGGTAACTCTTGGACGGTCCTTAGGGACGGTTACAACCTATTTGAAAATTGTAACTCAATGAAATTGATAAAATAAATGAAATATTGCCATGTGGGTGTCAAACTAAAGAGTTTTAAGAATGCTTACAGCCGAAACTATTAAAGAGGCTTAAGAAAGATGACTGTAGGAAAAACTTTTGAGGAGGGATGCCACCTATTTGAAAATCTTAGCTCAGTTAAATTGATAAAATAAATGAAATGTTGCAATGTGGGTATTAAACTTTAGATTTTTAAGAAGGCTTAAAGCCGAAAATAAGTTTGAGGAGGGTTGCCACCTGTTGGAAAATTTAACTCAATATAATTGATAAAATAAATGGCTAATTACAATAAAGGTATCAAATTAAAGAGGTTTAAAAAACAGACTGTAGGCACTGATCGGACTTTAAAAAAAGTTCTGTGTGGTAGAATCTGGAAAAAATTTGGTAGATCTCTGGGATGGGTTGGGATCAAACTTTGTACACAAATTAAAAAAATTCTGCAAGGTTTCACGTAAATTGCAAACTTTTTAATTAGACTCTAAAAAAATTTAATTTTAGTATAATAAAGTGCAAGATTGAAGTTGCTAAAAATTGCGTTGAATTTTGGCTTTTTTTTCTTGATAGTGTAAAGCAGTTCCTTCCATATCAAGATATTTTTCGAACATAAGTAGTATAAACCGCTAGCAGCGCTGCTGCACCGGGTCCAGAACCGCTATATGGTTTGCTGCTCCGCCGGTTTCAGAACCGCTATAAGGTTTTCTGGTGCTCTGCCTCAAGCTTTGCTGCTCCGCCAAAAGATGTCGCCGATCGAAATCCAAGTTCAGAACCCAGATAAAAGCCGCAAGATGTCACCGATGACATATCCGAGTCCAGAACCGGAATCGATCACAGGGTGGATTATATGTTGAAAATTAGTAAAGTGTATTGGTATACATAATAGCTCTGATCCAGTACTCCATGAACTTACAGGATTTTACACGAACTTGCAGGAAGTTACAGGAAAAATGTTCCCGTATTCCAAAATCCTGCAAAGTCCTGTAAATGAGAGCTTCTTTTGGAGAGTTGTGTACAGAATGAAGTTGCAAGATTTTACCCGACCTTTTTCTTCTGGTAAAATCATGAAAAGTGTCAAGCAATCACTGGTTGACGTTTTTACAGGAAAAATGGTTTTTTTGTTCCCGTACTTTATGTTGTTACTCACTTTTTACTCTCACTTCAGAGAGTAATTTTGCTGTTTGACAGTTTTACAGGATTTTTCACGAAAAGTATTGGATCAGAGCTAATACATACGTATTCTCATACATGCATCCATATGCAAACGTACATACGTACATATGTATATACATGTATAGATGCTCCACCCCTAGAAAAGTGTGTTAATAATGTTCACATAGTTAATTACTAAGTATTTAATATGGATGTGTATATGAATGGCAAGGCCTGTTGATGTTGATGATGAGAACAAATAAAATATAATTTCAAATAAAAGAAACTTTTATAATTACTTATTTATTTTGATAATAAGAATTTTAAACATAAATTCCCGCAGTGATATGAATTATAGCTTTGCTGTTTATTATAGTTATATTTAATGGTTTTTCCTAAGTCCAAAGCCATCAAAGTAATCAATCTCATTATCGTTTTTCCAGTAAGCTACCCAATGCGTTCCCGGACCCTTTGAACTATCCAAATTTATTATTCCACATTCTCTCTTAAATGGTTTACGGGGTAAAGTGTCACACATGAATACCCCTTTAAAATTTGGAATAAATTTTGAATACTTCTTTACGTCTACATCAGTAAGAGGTCTTCTGGGCAGCTTCATTAAGAGTTTTTTTGGTATGGTTTTAAATATAATCCGAATCCCTTTTTATAAGGCTTTAAAAACATTCCTTTTCCCATTGAAATAGCTTCCATTGTATTATTATGACGTTTCGCCTCCAATAACTGCTCCTTTCCAGTTTTTATAGCATTGATTGTTTTAATAATTCCTGCTNCAGGTAAATGGTATTACACGTGGTGCTTTTATTATAGAGTTTTTTCCTCTAAAAATATTATTTACAACTTTCGTGAAATTTTTATTGCATCTTTTAAGTTATCACTTTTCTTTAAATTTTGGTTAGCACTTTTTAAGGCATGTTTGAAGAGATGATAACAATTTTTTTCTCCCACTTTCTTAGTTTTACTATAAATTCATTATATTGGTAACTAACCAAGCATTTGTGTTCTCATTAAGATTGCTATCCTTCGCTTTAACTCTTTCCCAAGCCTTCTCAATTAATTTTTTATCAGCAATATGTCGGTTCTCTAAATCTTTATTATATAAATATGATATATAATGTTCTCTACAAGCAGTGTCTAGTAGATTAATCCCTCGATCTCCTCTTACTAAAAGTTTCCGTAGTTTCGTTCCAGGTTCACAAAATTGATAACTAGCCAAATGAAGTACAATAGGAAGCTTATTAATTATATTATTTATAAGACCTTTTCCAACGACTAACGATTTATGAATAAACCTTTTTTCATAAATAACTCTCATATAAAATAATATTATATTCAAATAAACGCTGAAGTTTCTTTAAATAAATCTATGGTTCTATATAATTAAACTTTAAATTTCTAAATACCAATTCAACAGTTAATTTATATTCAAATACAAAATTATTATATGATTTAGAATAAACTTCTATATCATACATCGCTTCCCTATTTGTTCTACTATAATACTTTAATATAGTCTTAATATCTAAACCCCTTCTTTCATATTCATGTTGGTTTTGATGTTGCTCCATTATGTACTCCTCAATTTCCCCGCCACATACGGTTAGGAATTTTCCATTGTCATCCTCTTCATCCCATTTTTTGTTAAAAAAAGCATGGGCTGCTCTGACTGGGATGCCCAAAACCTGTAACCGGGGACCCTCATCTTCATCTTCAATACATATATAAGGGGTTTTCATGTCTTCAAAGCACAACATCTCCAATTCGAAATCGAAGTTGTACTCTCCCTGATGCTCGCTATTGAGGATTCGATTGATTCCAGGCATGATGTGTTTTATAAGTATCTTTAAACAAAGTAATAATTTCTAATGTACAGTATTAGCTTATTTATACACATTTCATAACTATATAAAAAGCATTGAGGTAAACTGTTGATAAAGAACATATTTAAATATACATATATTTTAGTAATCTATTTTATACTTCATAATATGATTCAATTAAAATGTGGAAATAATCTTGAACTCAATGTTGCTGTCAAAGAATATATTTATTTTTTATTACCCTATTTAAATTTTATTATATGATTCAAATCAAATGCTAATATTATAAATAGCCTTGATCTTGATTTCATCATCATTGTTTGCCTAATAAGTATAGTAACACCAAGTGGACGATAACGAATCCCACACAGCGTTGCCGCTTTGGTAATTTTTTACCAAAACTGGTAATTTTTTTCTTTTTAGAACAAGTTTGGTAATTTGGTAATTTTTTTTTCAATTTGGTAATTTTTTTTCAACGTAAGTCCTTTCTTTAAAATTTTTAATACTAACTTATTACTTGTAAAAATTTAGAACTTTGAACCTTTTTTACCAAAACTGGTAATTTTTTTCTTTTTAGAACGAGTTTGGTAATTTGGTCGTTTTTTTTTCAATTTGGTAATTTTTTTTCAACGTAAGTTCTTTCTTTAAAATTTTTAATACTAACTTATTACTTGTAAAAATTTAGAACCTTGAACCTTCTTACAATTGCACAAAACAAAAAATTTGCATCTTAAGACAGCCAAAAATTTAAAGAGCTCTTTAACGTAACAATTTTCCTTGACAACACAGAACTTTTACACGCCTATTCTGCAACACTTTCATATTCGGATTTTGCTACGAATCGTAGAAATGGTATGCTGCAATCCGAATCGTATCTATCTTCGAAATTTCGAAATTCGTAACAATGGCATGCCTAAAAACGAACGAGTAAGAAATTGACAGTTTGTTTGCGTAATTTTGAACGAAAAAAATTCTGTGTCGGAAGCGAGATAAAAATTAAGCAAAAAGATGTAAATCGATGTTTTGCAGTAAATATTAGTGGTGTTACTTTTATACCCGAGCGCACTTGTGCACAAGGGTATATTAATTTTGTTCACATAACGGTTGTTTGTAACAGCCAAAACGAATCGAGATAGATATAGACAAATGTATACATAAATGCTCAGAATGAATAGAGAAGTCGATTAAGCCTGTCTGTCCGTCTGTCCGTCCGTCCGTGTACACGATAACCCGCGAAAAAATTTGGATATCTCAACGAAATTTGGTATGTAGGTTTCCATTTATCCAAGGTAGGTTGGTATTGAAAATGGGCGAAATCGGGCTGTAACCACGCCCACTTCCTTTATAACGGTAATTTCCAGAAATACGAAAACTGCGATATTTTAGTAATAATTTTCAGACGAAAAATAAGAATATTATAAATTTTTGGCAAATGGGCGTAGCCACGCCCACTTATGGTTACATGTGTATATCTTGGTAACCGCTGCACCAATTTCTTCCAAACTTAGCACAGTTGTTGGCCTTCGCACAGCATACCAAATGGCCGAAAATTTTGCTTTTTGATGCTTGCAACAACTCTTAACCAAGAAATACGTTTGTGATAAAATTTTGGAAAATGGGCGTGGCACCGCCCACTTATGATCACATATATGTATCTCGGTAACCGTTCTACCAATTTGTACCAAACTCGGTATGGTTATTGTGCTTGCCACATAAAAGCAAAACGGTGAATATTATTGAAATCGGACTAAAATTGAGGCCGCTTTTCATATAACGGTAAATTTCAGAACTGCTTGGTACTTCAAAATTTCGAAATTCAAGGACTCTAATTTACTCAAAATTGATATGCCCCGGCTTACCATGTAGCGGTAGCTTTCGGAAAGGTGAAAGTCATATATTAAATACTTGCGCCGGGTATTTAATGTTCGGCTCCGCCCGAACTTAGACTTTCTTACTTGTTAACAGATAAATTTACTTTTCGCATATACGTATATTTTTATCTACTGCTTTATATGAACGAACAAAAAATAATGTTTGTTGCCCCTTATCGAGAAACTTGGGTACGAATTAGTTATTAGTACAATGATTTTGGGTTGTTGTATCCAAACGAGCTCTGGTTTATTAATAAATTCGGTTTGAACCATGCACTTTTTTTGTAAATTTCGATGTGGGTTCTGCGCAAAGATACAGAGGATGACGTAGCCGGAGTTACATATATGCACAATAAATGATGTATGCTTCCGTCCTCTTCTCCGGCAACAAAAAAAGGGAATTCTCATTAGTAAGGCTTGTAATCCCTAAGCATGGCCGAAGGAAGAAGCAAGCGCGACCAGGTGGTGGACCTAACAAAGTGCATATTTTCAATGGCTTGGAAGAAACTGTCATTGCAGTAACTGGATTGAGAACCAGTTCTTCAGGAATAGGAGGAGATTGTGGCTCAACAATTCAACCAGAAGCTGGCATAGATGTGTCCATGGTTACTATGCCCGACAGCTCCGGTTACCTTTGTGAATCCATTGCCATCGAGCGCTCTTACTCTGCTGTTATAATTGCAAATGCATCAGAGTACATAATTTTCCTCGAAATATGTAAAATCAATCAATTTTACAATAAACAAGCACATGATGAGTATTTTTTTAATTCCTTTCCACTTTGTTTTCCTTCATACAGCAGTCTTCGAAAAACAACTGATAGCTGGCAATGCTGCATATTTTTCCGCAAGAGTTGCAGCATGTCTGTTTTACGTTTTTCGTAACGTAGCTACGAATTACGAATTACGAAAATTCGGGTTCTAGAATAAGGGTTTTAGCATTTGTTCGCAATATAGGAATTTAAAGAAACCACCCATTTTTCCCAATATGACGGCTCCATCACAGCCCCTACAGTCCCACAAATCAGGTTTTTGGATAATTTTTACCTGCTGGAACCAATGGTGAAAGAAAATAACTTTACAGGACTAATTACAATTTTGCATATAAATACGAATGTGACCCAATTATAAAATTGTAAAAGTAAATTTCATCTATCGTTTAACGATACATTCAAGTTTTGGTTTTAAG
>NW_016157311.1:183839-184075 GCF_001687245.7 Rhagoletis zephyria | reverse complement strand
GTTCTCTACAAGCAGTGTCTAGTAGATTAATCCCTCGATCTCCTCTTACTAAAAGTTTCCGTAGTTTCGTTCCAGGTTCACAAAATTGATAACTAGCCAAATGAAGTACAATAGGAAGCTTATTAATTATATTATTTATAAGACCTTTTCCAACGACTAACGATTTATGAATAAACCTTTTTTCATAAATAACTCTCATATAAAATAATATTATATTCAAATAAACGCTGAAGTTT
>NW_016157311.1:177388-180664 GCF_001687245.7 Rhagoletis zephyria | reverse complement strand
TGTTTTTCTCGTTTATATTCATTGAAAGACAAATTTATTAAATTCAAAAGAGTCACCGAATGTCTAACAAATTCAAAAATAATACGAAATCTTTTAATCTTTCACATATGAATGGTAAGATCTGCTGATGTTGATGATGAGAACAAAAAAAAATTAATTTGAAATAAAATAAAGTTTTATAATTACTTATTTATTTTTATTTATTATAAGATATTTAATGAAGAAATACATTTTCTTAATATTACATTTTTTTCAGCACATATCATAGAATTTTCATGATATTTACAAGTATTTATATTTATATTTATATTTTTAATATATAAATTCTTTAAATTTGGACAATTTAAATTATCTAAATTATATAAAATAATATCGTATCCGAATAAACGTTGAATCCATCTGATTTTCTCCAATCCTTTAGCATAGAATATATAATGTTTTCTTTTCATTAATGAATGGATATATTCAATAACAGCCATTAAAGTCGAATCACCATCTTCCCATTTTAATTCATGATGATTATGATAAAACCAGTTCTTAGTTGTTTTATCCCGTATCATCAACTTAGATTCTTTAAATGGAGGTTGAATAAGAAACGTTTTTATATATGATATATATATGTTGATATGCTGACTTCCATCCAGCATCCATATTATAGGTTTAAAAGTTAAGAAATTTCTATATCCATATGTTTATACCTTTAATATCAATTAATGTGATATCTGAGCGTAGTGTGATATCATCTCCAGTAACAATTTCAATTTCACCGTTACTTAAAATTTTCTCGAATGCAACCTGGCGATACACAAAACAAGAAATATTCAGTTTACATTGAAGGAAATCACTAATTCGTAGCATAATATTATATTCATATCGAAGCTGAAAATGTCTATAAAAGGGTTGTGAGCTCTCAATTATTCCCGAAATATTTTTCTCTTTTTGTATTAGATCTTGCCTAAACGCTTCTGTGGCTTCCTGTGTTGTGAATAACTTTTTCGGATGAGATGTAGGCGCTTCTGATGTCGTTTCAGAAATAGATGTTTTATTTACACTGAACCAAAAATCCATCTCTGGATCAAAGCAAAACTTTCCTTACTTTATGGTCGAAAATTCTTCCTCATTATATTTATTTTTTTTTTTATTTTAATTGTTTATTACTAAATTTGGGTTTTCCCGTACCACACGGGGTTTTAATTTAAAATATTGATGTCCATAATATACTATAAGAAATTTTTTTCCTGTCCAATAGTATTCTACTTCAGGAAGAGGATTTGTAGGTATTTCATCACAAAACACCTGTAGGCCACGAGATTCCACATCTTCAGTAGATATTACATTCCATAGGTTCTCCATTTATATAAAATTCAGTCTATAAATGTATAAAAAAATAGAATATCAGGTATGTTCTGAAATTCGTTCGATTTGAAATCGAAACGATTTTGGAAATATTTTTATGAATTTTTAATCATAAAACTCATAATTTGGTATTGATACGGATGATATAGGATGATATAACATCGCTGATGGTTCTATTATATTTTTTATATAAAAATATTCAATCTTTTCATCAGAAATAACGATCAATATTTAGCAAATCATATTGATTTCAAAATCGGTCGATTTACAGAACATGCCTGTATATGTTCATATGTATATATATTTTAAAATTAGAAAACATTTTTTCTATTATTATCAGATCTTTTTAGTAAAAGCTTACCTTCGTCCTTTGTTTAATTTATATATGTTTATATAGTTTACTTAAAAACTTTCGCAAAAATGGACCTTATTCACAGCAAATTTCTTTGATAAATAAGAACTCATCTCAATAAAGAGATAAGTTTATATACTACATCTTCATTTCTCTAATAAGCATAAGAATTAAAAAATTGGCTGGCTTTCAAAACGTCAATCACATTTAATAAATCAATGGCAATTTAAAAAGAATTTAAAAATAGCCAAACAAAAAATTCTATGCTATACATATATATTTAATTTCTCTGATAAGCCCCAAGTTGTGGTGTGATTTTTAAAACACTAATATATTAGCCTATTCATTTTTTTATTAATATAAGAATAACCTTGATCTTGATTTCATCATTATTGTTTGTCTAATAAGTATATTAATGCCAAGTGGACGATAACGAGCCCACATAAATATATAAAAAAATGCTAAAATGCTAAAAAATGCTTGACTTACTGAAAAAAAGTTGTTAAGTCCACTTTTTATGAAAACTTATTACTTATATGAAAACTGATGAAATTATATGAAAATTAATGAAATTATATGAGTTCATCAATTTAATACTTAATGAAAATCTATAATTTCTATAACTTAATAAAGTTATTACTTGTATGAAAAATGATAACTTATATTAGATAATAAGGCAATTACTTATATGAAAACTGATGAACATATATGAAAATTAATGAAATTATATGAGTTCGCCAATTTAATACTTATGTGAAAATCTATAATTTCTATGAGCTAATGAAGTTATTACTTATATGAAAAATTATTGAAAACTCATAACTTCTATGAGTTAAAAAGCTTATATGAAAAACTTGTCACAGAGTCGAAAATGTATGAGAAAAATATGAAACTTCATCAAAATAATGCATGCAAGAAACATAACATATTTACTCGACTTTTTTTGTACATTGACAAAATCTATGAAAATTTTAAACTTATGTTAATTAAGAAACAGTTAGGCATATGAAAACAAATGAAACTAACTTACATGAATTAATAAAGCAATTACTTACATCAAATATTATATCTTTTATGAGCTAATATAGATATTACTTGTATGAAAACTGATGAGCTTATATGAGTTCATCAATTTAATACTTATATGAAAATATATAGTTTTTTTGAATTAATAAAGTTATTTCTTGTATGAAAAATTATAGCTTGTATGAGCTAATAAGGCAATTACTTGTATGAAAACGAACGGACTTATATGAGATAATAAATTGTATACTAGTATGAAAACTCACAACTTCTATGAGTTAAAAAGGCTATTAGTTATATGAAAAAATTTTAGCAGAACCGAAAATATACATATGAAAAAAAAAATTAAATATGAAATTGATAAATATAAAGTTTCATCGAAATAATGCATGCAAGAAACATTAGATATTTACTCGACTTCTTTGCACATTGAGAAAATCTATGAAAATTTAGAACTTATGTGAATTAATAAACTATTATTATATTGTTATTATTATATTGTATGAAAAATTATGACTTGTATGAGGTAATAAGACTATTACATG
>NW_016157311.1:174917-177288 GCF_001687245.7 Rhagoletis zephyria | reverse complement strand
TATAGCTGGGTGACTAGGGTCTCGAGATACAGACCAAAACGTGGACCCGGGTAACCTTAGGATGTATTTGTTTAATATGGGTATCAAATTAAAGCTGTTCATGAATGCTTTAAGATAGAGCACTTTTCAAATAGCTGGGTGACTAGGGTCTCGAGATATAGACCAAAACGTGGACCTGGGTAACCTTGGGTGTATTTGTTTAATATGGGTATCAAATGAAAGCTGTTCATGAATGCTTTAAGATTGAGCACTTTTCATATAGCTGGGTGACTTGGGTCACGAGATACAGACCAAAACGTGGACCCGGGTAAACTTAGGCTGTATTTGTTTAATATCGGCATAAAATGAAAGCTGTTATGTCAAAAGTATGCGGAAGCAAATAAAAAAAAAATTAAAAAATTCATGAATACCGTTTTAGTGAAAAATAAAATTGAGTAATGCGGACAGTTCTTTAATCTTCTTTAATATAAAAATTAATATAAAAATAAGTAGGGTTTTCCTTCCTGACGCTATAACTCCAGAACGCACGAACCGATTTTCACGGTTTTGCATTCGTTGGAGGTTTATAGCTAGGAAAATTCAGGAAAAATTTCAATAGAAAAGTATATGGTGTGTGAGTATCCCCCACGAAAATAAGTATGTTTCATTTAAAGTAGATGGTGCCATTGTTTAACAGCTATTCATTGTACTTTGCTCAGTTAATTTCATGTGACACTAGCGAATACCCGGCGTGCTTCGCTGCGCCTTAAAAGTAATTTTGTTTTGTTACTCCCTCTCACAACATTTGAAAATATTATTTAATATTGCTGTACATATTTGTATAGTAGGGAGATTTTTTCAAATTATATAAATATACGTTATTTGAATATTGAATCAATACACGTTTGAGGAAAGGGTGCGATAGTAGACTCCAGTTATAAGATTATAAATTAAATTTCCAAGAGAAAGTCGGATCTTTACATATTTTCTAATTACCTTCGAAAATATATTAACTCAAAAAAAAAATAAACAATGCTTCATAGATCGATTTTTTTAAATCTAACTTCATAAAGTTCTTTAAAAATATTTTGTAAATGAGGCCATAAGAGCTTAGGGGGAGAGTTACAACACAAAAATACATTTAAGGCGCAGCGAAGCACGCCGGGTAATTGCTAGTAACTATATAAAAAGCATTGAGGTAAACTGTTGATAAAGAACATATTTAAATATACATATATTTTAGTAATCTATTTTATACTTCATAATATGATTCAATTAAAATGTGGAAATAATCTTGAACTCAATGTTGCTGTCAAAGAATATATTTATTTTTTATTACCCTATTTAAATTTTATTATATGATTCAAATCAAATGCTAATATTATAAATAGCCTTGATCTTGATTTCATCATCATTGTTTGCCTAATAAGTATAGTAACACCAAGTGGACGATAACGAATCCCACACAGCGTTGCCGCTTTGGTAATTTTTTACCAAAACTGGTAATTTTTTTCTTTTTAGAACAAGTTTGGTAATTTGGTAATTTTTTTTTCAATTTGGTAATTTTTTTTCAACGTAAGTCCTTTCTTTAAAATTTTTAATACTAACTTATTACTTGTAAAAATTTAGAACTTTGAACCTTTTTTACCAAAACTGGTAATTTTTTTCTTTTTAGAACGAGTTTGGTAATTTGGTCGTTTTTTTTTCAATTTGGTAATTTTTTTTCAACGTAAGTTCTTTCTTTAAAATTTTTAATACTAACTTATTACTTGTAAAAATTTAGAACCTTGAACCTTCTTACAATTGCACAAAACAAAAAATTTGCATCTTAAGACAGCCAAAAATTTAAAGAGCTCTTTAACGTAACAATTTTCCTTGACAACACAGAACTTTTACACGCCTATTCTGCAACACTTTCATATTCGGATTTTGCTACGAATCGTAGAAATGGTATGCTGCAATCCGAATCGTATCTATCTTCGAAATTTCGAAATTCGTAACAATGGCATGCCTAAAAACGAACGAGTAAGAAATTGACAGTTTGTTTGCGTAATTTTGAACGAAAAAAATTCTGTGTCGGAAGCGAGATAAAAATTAAGCAAAAAGATGTAAATCGATGTTTTGCAGTAAATATTAGTGGTGTTACTTTTATACCCGAGCGCACTTGTGCACAAGGGTATATTAATTTTGTTCACATAACGGTTGTTTGTAACAGCCAAAACGAATCGAGATAGATATAGACAAATGTATACATAAATGATCAGGATGAAAAAAGAAATCGATTAAGCCATGTCTGTCTGTCCGTCCGTCTGTCCGTCTGTCCGTCCGTCCGTGTACACGATAACCCGCGAAAAAATTTGGATATCTCAACGAAATTTGGTATGTAGGTTTC
>NW_016157311.1:174531-174642 GCF_001687245.7 Rhagoletis zephyria | reverse complement strand
TGAAGCTAATTTTTTGCTTTTTGATGCTTGCAACAACTCTTAACCAAGAAATACGTTTGTGATAAAATTTTGGAAAATGGGCGTGGCACCGCCCACTTATGATCACATATA
>NW_016157311.1:173806-174496 GCF_001687245.7 Rhagoletis zephyria | reverse complement strand
TTGAAATCGGACTAAAATTGAGGCCGCTTTTCATATAACGGTAAATTTCAGAACTGCTTGGTACTTCAAAATTTCGAAATTCAAGGACTCTAATTTACTCAAAATTGATATGCCCCGGCTTACCATGTAGCGGTAGCTTTCGGAAAGGTGAAAGTCATATATTAAATACTTGCGCCGGGTATTTAATGTTCGGCTCCGCCCGAACTTAGACTTTCTTACTTGTTAACAGATAAATTTACTTTTCGCATATACGTATATTTTTATCTACTGCTTTATATGAACGAACAAAAAATTATGTTTGTTGCCCCTTATCGAGTTACTTGGGTACGGTTTAGTTATTAGTACAATGATTTTGGGTTGTTGTATCCAAACGAGCTCTGGTTTATTAATAAATTCGGTTTGAACCATGCACTTTTTTTGTAAATTTCGATGTGGGTTCTGCGCAAAGATACAGAGGATGACGTAGCCGGAGTTACATATATGCACAATAAATGATGTATGCTTCCGTCCTCTTCTCCGGCAACAAAAAAAGGGAATTCTCATTAGTAAGGCTTGTAATCCCTAAGCATGGCCGAAGGAAGAAGCAAGCGCGACCAGGTGGTGGACCTAACAAAGTGCATATTTTCAATGGCTTGGAAGAAACTGTCATTGCAGTAACTGGATTGAGAACCAGTTCTTCAGGAATAGGAG
>NW_016157311.1:163212-164242 GCF_001687245.7 Rhagoletis zephyria | reverse complement strand
GGTGAAAAATTGCAAAATTTTTATAATTTTTATACAAAGTTTAAAATCTGAATTTATATGGTGTTTGTTGTATAGCCAGCTAGGCTTTTATAAAAAAATAATAAACATTAAATAAACAAAAGACAAATAGCCAAACCTGGTCAAAATATCGCACTCCTATTATTTTGTGGACAACTGTAGGCTAATTCGTATCGACGGGTGGAACATATTTGTATGTTTAAATGAGCATTCTTATATACGGGTGGAGCAAACATATTTAAATGTTTATATGAGCATTCTGAATAATAATAATAATATATACATGTAAATCGACCGATTTTGAAATCAATATGATTTGCTAAATATTGATCGTTATTTCTGATGAAAACATTGAATATTTTTATATAAAAAATATAATAGAACCATCAGCGATGTTATATCATCCTATATCATCCGTATCAATACCGAATTATGAGTTTTATGATTAAAAATCCAAAAAAATAATTTCCAAAATCGTATCGATTTCAAATCGAACGAATTTCAGAACATACCTGATATTCTATTTTTTTATACATTTATAGACTGAATTTTATATAAATGGAGAACCTATGGAATGTAATATCTACTGAAGATGTGGAATCGCGTGGCCTACAGGTGTTTTGTGATGAAATACCTACAAATCCTCTTCCTGAAGTAGAATACTATTGGACAGGAAAAAAATATCTTATAGTATATTATGGACATCAATATTTTAAATTAAAACCCCGTGTGGTACGGGAAAACCCAAATTTATTAATAAACAATTAAAATAAAAAAAAATTAATATAATGAGGAAGAATTTTCGACCTTAAAGTAAGGAAAGTTTTGCTTTGATCCAGAGATCGATTTTTGGTTCAGTGTAAATAAAACATCTATTTCTGAAACGACATCAGAAGCGCCTACATCTAATCCGAAAAAGTTATTCACAACATAGGAAGCCACAGAAGCGTTTAGGCAAGATCTAATACAAAAAGAGAAAAATATTTCGGGAATAATTGAGAGCTCACAACCC
>NW_016157311.1:144236-160141 GCF_001687245.7 Rhagoletis zephyria | reverse complement strand
TGATATCATCTCCAGTAACAATTTCAATTTCACCGTTACTTAAAATTTTCTCGAATGCAACCTGGCGATACACAAAACAAGAAATATTCAGTTTACATTGAAGGAAATCACTAATTCGTAGCATAATATTATATTGCATATTCGAAGCTGAAAATGTCTATAAAAACGCCCACATCCCATATAACGGTAATTTAGAGAAATACGAAATCTTCGATAAATCAGTAATTATTGAAGCTAATTTATTCAAAATTGATGCTTGCAACAATTCTTTACCAAGAAATACGTTTGTGGTAAAATTTTGAAAAATGGGCGTGGCACCGCCTACTTGTGATCACATATATGTATCTCGGTAACCGTTCTACCAATTTGTACCAAACTCGGTGTGGTTATTGTGCTTGCCACATAGAAGCAAAACGTTGAAAATTATTGAAATCGAACTTAAATTACGACCGCTTTTCATATAACAGTGAATTTCAGAAATGCTTGAAACTTCAATATTTCGAAATTTAAGGACGCTAATTTACTCAAAATGGATACACCCCGGTTTATCATGTAGCGGTAGCTTTCGGAAAGGTGAAAAACATATATTTAATACTTGCGCCGGGTATTTAATGTTCGGTTCAGCCCGAACTTAGATTTTCTTACTTGTTAGGCATGCCATTGTTACGAATTTCGAAAGTTCGAAGATAGATACGATTCGGATTGCAGCATACCATTTCTACGATTCGTAGCAAAATCCGAATATGAAAGTGTTGCAGAATAGGCGTGTAAAAGTTCTGTGTTGTCAAGGAAAATTGTTACGTTAAAGAGCTCTTTAAATTTTTGGCTGTCTTAAGATGCAAATTTTTTGTTTTGTGCAATTGTAAGAAGGTTCAAAGTTCTAAATTTTTACAAGTAATAAGTTAGTATTAAAAATTTTAAAGAGAGGACTTACGTTGAAAAGAAATTACCAAATTGAAAAAAAATTACCAAATTACCAAACTCGTTCTAAAAAGAAAAAAATTACCAGTTTTGGTAAAAAATATTCAAAGTTCTAAATTTTTACAAGTAATAAGTTAGTATTAAAAATTTTAAAGAGAGGACTTACGTTGAAAAGAAATTACCAAATTGAAAAAAAATTACCAAATTACCAAACTCGTTCTAAAAAGAAAAAAATTACCAGTTTTGGTAAAAAATATTCAAAGTTCTAAATTTTTACAAGTAATAAGTTAGTATTAAAAATTTTAAAGAGAGGACTTACGTTGAAAAGAAATTACCAAATTGAAAAAAAATTACCAAATTACCAAACTCGTTCTAAAAAGAAAAAAATTACCAGTTTTGGTAAAAAATATTCAAAGTTCTAAATTTTTACAAGTAATAAGTTAGTATTAAAAATTTTAAAGAGAGGACTTACGTTGAAAAGAAATTACCAAATTGAAAAAAAATTACCAAATTACCAAACTCGTTCTAAAAAGAAAAAAATTACCAGTTTTGGTAAAAAATATTCAAAGTTCTAAATTTTTACAAGTAATAAGTTAGTATTAAGAATTTTAAAGAAAGGACTTACGTTGAAAAAAAATTACCAAATTGAAAAAAAATACCAAATTACCAAACTTGTTCTAAAAAGAAAAAAATTACCAGTTTTGGTAAAAAATTACCAAAGCGGCAACGCTGTGTGGGATTCGTTATCGTCCACTTGGTGTTACTATACTTATTAGGCAAACAATGATGATGAAATCAAGATCAAGGCTATTTATAATATTAGCATTTGATTTGAATCATATAATAAAATTTAAATAGGGTAATAAAAAATAAATATATTCTTTGACAGCAACATTGAGTTCAAGATTATTTCCACATTTTAATTGAATCATATTATGAAGTATAAAATAGATTACTAAAATATATGTATATTTAAATATGTTCTTTATCAACAGTTTACCTCAATGCTTTTTATATAGTTATGAAATGTGTATAAATAAGTTAATACTGTACATTAGAAATTATTACTTTGTTTAAAGATACTTATAAAAAACACCATACCTGGAATCCATCGAATCCTCAATAGCGAGCATCAGGGAGAGTACAACTTCGATTTCGAATTGGAGATGTTGTGCTTTGAAGACATGAAAACCCCTTATATATGTATTGAAGATGACGATGAGGGTCCCCGGTAACAGGTTTTGGGCATCCCAGTCAGAGAAGCCCATGCTTTTTTTTAACAAAAAATGGGATGAAAAGGATGACAATGGAAAATTCCTAACCGTTTGTGGCGGGGAAATTGAGGAGTACATAATGGAGCAACATCAAAACCAACATGAATATGAAAGAAGGGGTTTAGATATTAAGACTATATTAAAGTATTATAGTAGAACAAATAGGGAAGCGATGTATGATATAGAAGTTTATTCTAAATCATATAATAATTTTGTATTTGAATATAAATTAACTGTTGAATTGGTATTTAGAAATTTAAAGTTTAATTATATAGAACCATAGATTTATTTAAAGAAACTTCAGCGTTTATTTGAATATAATATTATTTTATATGAGAGTTATTTATGAAAAAAGGTTTATTCATAAATCGTTAGTCGTTGGAAAAGGTTTTATAAATAATATAAT
Organism: Rhagoletis zephyria; assembly: GCF_001687245.7. Taxonomy (NCBI): domain Eukaryota; kingdom Metazoa; phylum Arthropoda; class Insecta; order Diptera; family Tephritidae; genus Rhagoletis; species Rhagoletis zephyria. The sequence goes on along the minus strand of NW_016157311.1, from coordinate 157,540 downwards.
TAATAAGCTTCCTATTGTACTTCATTTGCCTAGTTATCAATTTTGTGAACCTGGAACGAAACTACGGAAACTTTTAGTAAGAGGAGATCGAGGGATTAATCTACTAGACACTGCTTGTAGAGAACATGATATATCATATTTATATAATAAAGATTTATTAACCGACATATTGCTGATAAAAAATTAATTGAGAAGGCTTGGGAAAGAGTTAAAGCGCAGGATAGCAATCTTAATGAGAAAACAAATGCTTGGTTAGTTACAAATATCATGAAGACAAAAACGAAATTTGGTATGGGGAACATTTATAGTAAAACTAAGAAAGTGGGTGGAAAAACTGGTTATCATCTCTTCAAAAATGCCTTAAAAGGTGCTTAACAAAATTTTAAGAAAAGTGACAACTTAAAAGATGCAATAAAAATTTCACGAAAGGTTGTAAATAGTATTTTAAGAGGAAAAAAATCTGTAATAAAAGCACCACGTGTAATACCATTACCTAAATCTGGAGGATTTCTCCCATTAGCGCCTTTATTCGTAGCATTAGGAGCACTTGGAAGTCTATCTGGCGGTACAGCAGGAATTATTAAAACAATCAATGCTATGAAAACTGGAAAGGAGCAGTTATTGGAGGCGAAACGTCATAATAATACAATGGAATTTATTTCAATGGGAAAAGGAATGTTTTTAAAGCCTTATAAAAAGGTATTCGGATTATATTTACAACCATACCAAAAAAAACTCTTAATGAAGCTACCCAGAAGACCTCCTACTGATGTAGACTTAATGAAGTATTCAAAATTTATTCCAAATTTTAGAGATGTATTCATGTGTGACACTTTACCCCGTAAACCATTTACGAGAGAATGTGGAATAATAAATTTGGATAGTTCAAAGGGTCCAGGAACGCATTGGGTAGCTTAGGTACTGGAAAAAACGATAATGAGATTGATTACTTTGATGGCTTTGGAAACTTACAGCCTCCTAAGCAAATAATAAAGTATTTAGGAAAAAACATTAAATATAACTATAACAAACAGCAAAGCTATAATTCATATGTTTAAAATCCTTATTATCAAAATAAATAAGTAATTATAAGACTTTCTTTTATTTCAAATTAAATTTTATTTGTTCTCATCATCAACAGGCCTTTCCATTCATATACACATACATATTAAATACTTAGCAATTAACTATGTGAACATTATTAACACACTTTTCTAGGGGTGGAGCATCTATATATGTGTATACATATGTACGATTATAGGCGTGCACAGATACAACTGAATGCACCAGTTTGTATGCTTTCCTATTTTGAGTGAGTATAGATGAGTAAAATTTAGTTTCTGTTACGAGTTGGTATTGTTACTCTTTCTAACAGTTATGGTGTGGTGTGTATAGAGAGAAAGAGAGTAACATATTTGTTTGCATCTGTTTCTCCCAAACTGGTATAAACAGATATTGGTGGTGACACCATAAGTACTTATGGTATGTTGTTGATCAGAACTAGTTGTTGTTATTAAATTAGCTTTTAATAGAATAATTCCTGTGTAGGATCATTGAATTTTACTGAAAATAAAAAGTATTTAATAAACAGTAACAACTTTTTTATTTTATTTTTATTTAAAGTTTATTAATAACAAAATAACAATTCATTTTTAAAATAACATTTAAGAAGCTTTTAACATCAATCTTTGGATGAAAAACATAAACACAAGAATTCATATGAGTATTTAAATAAAAAAAATATAACACTGGCCAACAAAATGAAAAAAGTTGGTTGTTTCAATCGATTTAAAAACTGTTTACTTTTTCGACGTGGATGTATCAAGGAAATTAAACAAGAGCTGACAGAGCAAAACGGACTTCGGATTTGAAAATAGCACGCCGATTTCAGCAAGAAACAGTTTTTAAATTGATTGAAACAAAAGTAGTGTTGGGCTTTGTAATCAATTTCAATTAAAATTAATATACAAAGTAAACTTAAACAAAATAATTCAGTTTTTGAAGTTTAATTACATACATATAACAAAAAAGGGATCGTTGCATTTCAAAATAAATACAGGGAATGATCTAAACAAAAAAATCAGTCTTTTGAGTTTATATTTATGAATAAAATTTCATTAAACGATTTGCTATTGCATCCTATTTTAGATCTTTATCAGTATTAAAGCCCTAGCAATGGAAAAAATCCTCTCAGACGGAGCACTTGAAGCCGGAATAGCCAAAATTCGGCAGCTTAATTTGTACAATAGTGGAAATTCATTTTTTCTGTCATTCCACCACTTTAAAAGATCAAAGTCATGTTGTAAGGACACTTTTGTATTTTTATATTTTATTATTTCGTTTTCAATCCTCAATTCGCTAGAATGAACTTCTTGGATTGGTTGAACGTACTTTTCAAACAATGAATATATTGTGGAGGTATTTGTAGCAATTGGTAAATCATCAGTATTGCTTTCATTTGAATAATGTAACAGCAATGATTTACACTTATTTATTACATCAGTTTGTTCATTTGAATCAAATTGAGTAAGCTGGTTAGCTGGTGGAAACAAAAATATTGCTAGTTTATGATATATTGTTATATGGCTGTCGACTAGAGAAATTAGCGTGTCATATAATTTTGTTTTAAATTCTTTGATAAAACTAGGTTCATTGTCATTTGTGGTGTTACACATCACTTTCAATTTATTTATATGAGGATGAACCAAATGCAACGTAGGATAGGAGCTTCCCTCAAGTTCTTTCGAAGCATCCATAAACGGTTTTAAAATAGATATCAAGAGATCTAAATGGTATTCTATTAAAATATTGTATTTTTCTGTTAATTTTTTTTCATTGAGGACTCTTTGAATTTCTGTAAAATTGTTTTTTATAGACAAAATTGTGGTATATACTGTATTCCATCTTGTGGGTGTGTAGCTTTTAAGTGATGAGTTAAGATCTACATTTAAACCAGATTTCTTAAAAAACTTTACTAGTTTTGATGCTGTTGTTACTATTTCTTGAATCTGTGATGACCCTTTTATGCATTTTTCAATTGTGTTGTGAAGCAAATGATTTATGCAGTTGATGTTTTCATGTTCTGTTAAAGCTGATTTAATGTTACTTCCTCTGTCGGTAACAACAACAGTGGCATCATTTAAGGAACAGTTAAATTCGCCAAGTAATGTAGCCAATTTTTCTTTTATTTTGATGCCTATCCATAATAAGAAATAAATAGGACGTTATATATTACATGTGTATAGAAAACAAAGACTGTATTTTTACCTGTATTTGGAGATCCCTTCATTGATTTTACTCCTAAAAGCTTATTTTTGCACTCTCCATCCATAATAAAATGACATGTTAGGGCAAGATAGGAAATTTTTGAAAAATTCTCCGTCCACAAATCGCACGTGAGCGAGTATCCAATTTCCCGTATCGATGATATCTCTGAATGAAGCTTGTTGAATTGTATTATATAACTATTTTCCACATTTCGAGAAATTGTAGTAGGATGTGGGATCAATGCATCAACGTTTAGGTTACTCCCGAATTTAATTCCAAATGACAGAAGTAACTTCGAATACTCTTTCAATCCAGCATCATTGACTATAGAATATGGGCGAATATCTTGAACAACCCAATTGGTCAAAACTTCTGTGCATGCCTTTTTAGCTTCTTGGTTTGGCTCAACTAGTTCTTTGTTTTCACTTTTCATCAATAAATAGCACTTATGCTTATTTAAATTTGAAAGGGCGCTTTTGTTGTATTTATAAACATTTGTACATGTTTTACATGCAACAAAATTTAATATTTCTTCATCATTTTCATCTTTTATTATTCCAAAACATTCCCATATTTTGCTTCGACCCCTTTTGTCACTAATTTTGTATGTTCCAGATTTAATATTTTCTTTTACATTTGAACTATTCATTTTAGTTTGTTTTTCTTTTCAAATTCCAATTAGCACACTATTTTATTTGTTCCACCACCTGTAACTGCAAAATACTTATGCTACCACAGTTATTTGAGAACAAAAAGCAAATACATTCCTCACTCATACTCAATACTACACTCAACTGTTTCTCTTTTGTGTGGTGTGGTGTGTTCCTACAAAAATAAACACACCACAACTGTTACACTCATTCTCTGATTTATACCCATGGTATATTGGTATGTATATGGTGTATTCGTTTTGTTATCACTTGCAGTTACACTGCTGCACGTGTTTAGTACGTATGTACGTTTGCATATGGATGCATGAATGAGAATACGTATGTATTAGCTCTGATCCAATACTTTTCGTGAAAAATCCTGTAAAACTGTCAAACAGCAAAATTACTTTCTGAAGTGAGAGTAAAAAGTGAGTAACAACATAAAGTACGGGAACAAAAAATCCATTTTTCCTGTAAAAACNTTCATGATTTTACCAGAAGAAAAAGTTCGGGTAAAATCTTGCAACTTCATTCTGTACACAACTCTCCAAAAGAAGCTCTCGTTTACAGGACTTTGGAGGATTTTGGAATACGGGAACATTTTTCCTGTAACTTCCTGCAAGTTCGTGTAAAATCCTGTAAGTTCATGGAGTACTGGATCAGAGCTATTATGTATACCAATATACTTTACTAATTTTCAACATATAAACCACCCTGTGATCGATCCCGTTTTGGGCTCGGATTTGTCGTCAGCGACATCTTGCGGCTTTTATCTGGGTTCTGAATTTGGATTTCGATCGGCGACATCTTTTGGCGGAGCAGCAAAGCTTGCGGCAGAGCACCAGAAAACCTTATAGCGGTTCTAAAACCGGCGGAGCAGCAAACCATATAGCTAGCAGCGCTGCTGCACCGGGTCCAGAACCGCTATATTTATACTACTAACATATTTTAAGTAATTTCTTGTGGAGCGCTGCCAGCTTTTCTTTTTATCACTTCACGAAGTAGCGAGCAAATGTGGCACGTTCCAGACACAGCTAATTGGGATTTGCCGATTTTGACAATTCTCAAATAAAAGTAAACAACGCTTCAGAAACTTTAGATGCACTTAAATTTGCTAATACCTTCACAAAAACACGCCGTTTTTTAACATTTTCGCTATTAATTATTTTTATAAATCATATATTTTGCAAATTAACTCAATAAAACCGCTTCTGTCGAAAAATTTATTAATGAGAAAATTTACTATTTTACAGTTTATTTTAACCTCCCATTCGGCTTGGTTTACTTTTACTTGAGAAATTTCATCGTCGCCGGGAATGCGGAATCTTGTATTATCATATCATTCTTGCTGTTGTTATAATTCTTTTTATAATTCATATATTTTGCAATTTAACACAATAAAACCGTTTCTGTCGAAAAATTTATTAATGAGAAAATTTACAATTTTACAGTTTATTTTAACCTCCCATTCGGCTTGGTTTACTTTTACTTGAGAAATTTCATCGTCGCCGGGAATGCGGAATCTTGTATTATCATATCATTCTTGTTACCATATAGTGTTGGACAATTTTTGCTCTTAAAATTAAGAAAATTATGTCGAGCAAAAATAAAACTACGCAAAAACGCGAATATGTGGTAGATTTCAGACCTTGAGTGGTATATGTGGTAGATGCTCAAAAAAGTGGCAGATCTTCACAATGTGGTAGAAGTCCGATCACTGACTGTAGGAAATATTTTTGAGGTCTGCCACCGATTTGAAATTTTTAGCTCAGTTAAATTGATAAAATAATTGAAAAATTGCAATGTGGGTAATAAACTTTAGATTTTTAAGAAGGCTTGCAGTCGAAAATATGTAGGAAGAGGGTTGCCCCCTCTTTGAAAATTTAATTCAATTTAATTGATAAAATAAATGACTTATTACAATAAAGGTATCAAATTAAAGAGGTTTAAAAAACATGACTGTTGGAAATATTTTTAACGAGGGTTGCCACCAATTTGAAAATTTGAACTCAGTTAAATTTATTAAATAAATGAAGTATTGCAATATGGGTATCAAACTAAAGAGTTCTAAGAAGACTTACAGTCGAAAATATGTTCGAAGAGGTTTGCCACCTGTTTGAAAATATAATAAAATAAATGAAATGTTACAATACCTGCATTTTTTTGTAAGCTAGCGACAAAAGAACGCTCAACTCGGGTAAAATTTCCTTTTAGCTACTTAAGCAACCCTGCAGGTAGCTGGCAAGAAACATGTGATTAGTTCAACGGGATTTAGACACAAAAAACAATAGAAATTAGTAATTATGCGAGGTATTTGCGGAATATATATACTTCTTTAAAATATAAATAACTCATGTATATACGAAAACAAAAATTTCCCCCCACTTTCCCATTAACAATTCACAATAGAGCAGTTTTTTCACTTAACAACACTACTCTTCAGATCGCGTATTTTATAACCGACCTGGCTGAACTCGGTTATATAGCCGATTTTGTGTTGTTGCAAAGTTTGTAGCTCGGTTGCAAAAGAATGGACCTAATATGGTCAATATGTAAAAGTAAACTGAAGATATTTGAATTAAATGAAATATTACATAACTGGTTCGAAACGGAAAACGTTTGGGAAAGCTTTACTAGAGGCATTTTTTGTTAATGTTTTCACTTATCCAAATCCGGACAGTTTAAATGAAGAGAGAGTTTACCACATCTTATCAAACGAAGTGATCATATTATCAAAAAATTAATAAAGAACTACTGATACAAATGAAAAAATTATAAAAAGCGTAAAAAAACATAAAAATATCCCATGAAATGAAATAATGAAAACTTAAAATGGTTATCATCGTTCCCTTACATTAATACAGTTAACAGTTAAATTTTAATCATACACAATTACGTTTGAGGTCACCATAGCCTACTAAGTATATTGCGAGTAAAGAAATGTTGAATAACAATAGATAATATTATTATGATTATGACTATTATTACTATTGTGAACTCCTATTATGTGCGCAAACAAACATTCCCAAATTAAAGCTAAAGCAGAAGGGTATTTACGATTGCATGATGCAAGTGTTAACATAATAAGAGCTGCAGAACTGAACCCCTCAGGAACAATTTTTACAAGCGCGTGTAATTTCTGGCGTGTGCCGATGGCATCGACATCATCGGTAACAAAAACCTCGAAGTCTGTTCTGCCTTTTCCATGTTGGATAACGAACGACAACAACATAAAATAAACAGTTAGGGCATTCGCACCTTGGCACCCACGTCACTGTTGCCAGTTGTAATTTCGAGAAAGTAGAGAATCTCATTTACTTTTGAACCAGCATTAACATAATAATGTCAGCTTGTAAATCCAAAGCAGAATCACTCTAGCCAACAAGTGCAACTATGGACTGAGCAGGCAATTCGGGAGTAAAGTTCTCTCTCGACGTACAAAAACCACACCGTATAAGTGACTCATCATGCCCGAGCTGGTTTATGGCACAGAAGCTTATACAATGGCAAAATTCGATGAGGTGGCTCTTGGAGTATTCGAGAGAAAGATCTTACGAAAGATTTACAAGTATCTCCGCTTTGGCGACGAGGAGTATCGCACACGATGGAACGATGAGTTGTGTGAGCTTTACAACGAAATGGACATAGTGCAGCGAATGAAAATACAGCAACACCGTTGGCTTGGACATGCCATTCGAATGGGAACCGACGCTCCATATCTGAAGTTATTCCACTGGCAATCTGCTGGTGCTACCAGAGGAAGAGGGGGGCCCCCACTGCAATGGAGAGGCAAAGTGGAGAAGGATTTGGCTTCACGTGGCATTTCCAATTGGCGTCAGTTGCCACAGAGTGAAACGACTGACGTTCTTTGTCGAGCTCGGCCAAAATGCTTAGGGGGTACCAGCGCCAAATAAGAAGGAGAAAAAGATATCTAGGGACCTTATTCTTGGATGCGTCGGGAGGAACTAGGAAAATATTCCTTATCAGATTGTTTCTGGGGACGGTTCGTTCAAAAAATTACATAAGCTTAGCTAGGGCTTCGCCTGGCATTTCTGCGACATTGTTATTAGGTGAAAGAATTGCTAATTCAGCAATCTCCCGTGCAATATTTCGAGAACATCCGGTATGGAAAAAGTATTACAAAAATTTAAACTCATTGTTTGGGATGAGTGTACCATGGCACTCAAAAAATTGCTTGAGGTTTTCGATTGAAGCTCGGAACACTTTGACGACAGCAAGCGACAAGCAGCACCTGTCAAATTTTAAATACACACGTTCTTACGGACACAATTATTTTGACGACAGCACGACATCTTGGCTGCAGGACTGCAATTGTCGACGTCGCCAAATTAAATCTATTTCTAATTTTGCCGGCGACAATGAGTAGATGTAGTGCTGCAAAATTAAATTGTCGCAAAATTAATCACATATTCTTGATTGTTCATGTTTTTCTTATTTACTTAAATAAAAATACACAATTTGTGAAATAAATATACCAAAATGTCAAACTTTAAAATCAGCTGTTTGCTATGTCGCTGAGGTCTTCAAAATGTTTAAGAAGCTGGCTTCAAGGCGACATTTGTCGACAAAATGATGTCGCTGTCGTTACGTCGTGAAGTTGCAGTCGTCACAGTGTTCCGAGCTTGATTGTCGCGAGGTTTGTATGGAAACGTTTAACCATTCAGGAATGCATTGATGTTGCTCTCAGGAGATTTAACGCAAACATTGCCTGTAATTTCTCGACTAACACTAGCGGGCGAGATAAATAATAATATAATAATAATAGATTGGCGCTTACTCATATGTTAGTGTTTGGCCGAGCTTCTCCTCCGACTTGTGGCGTGCGCCTTGATGTTTTCACACAAAGCGGAAGGAGCTACAGTTTTACGCCGACTCCGAACGGCGATTGTATTTTTATGAGAAGCTATTTTTCATGGCAGAAATACACTCGGAGGTTTTGCCATTGCCTGCTGAGGGACGACCGCTGTTAAGAAAAAACCTTTTCCTATATTTTTACGATGTTGCTTTGACCAGGGCTTGACCCCAGGTGCTGATGAGTGAAAGCGCGCACTGCTTACCACTACACCACAGCGGCCGACAATAATAAATAAATGCTTGCCTGAAATAGTCAACATTGTGGCAAGGCGAACATACATACATACACTGCAGCCGAGGTATTCTCGCGATAAATACTGGATATTGGGAACGGAAAGGTGCCAGTCAATGAGAGATTAAGACGAATTTTATTGCCTGATAATTTTGTAACTTAGAAACATCGAAATGAGAACTGATCGAAAGAATGTTTCTTAATTAGGAAAATTGATTATAGGCTCAGGGAACGAGCTATTCTTGCTGCGGAGAATAAGGATGTCTATCACCTAAATAATAGTGGTATTGACAATAGTCGTTGCTTGAGCTGATCTGCTCTTTTACCAGACTTTGGTGAACACCACTAATGTTATTCAATGCAGCATTCAAAGTGAGGAAATGACCTATACTACGTTAAACACCGTTGTGGATAAAGACGAAGTAGTTAATTATCCAACGGAATTTCCAACGAATTATCCAATTCGATTGGCATTCGGAATCGCAAACAATAATGCCCAAGGTCAACCTTTGGAAAAGTGTGGTTTAGTTAGATGCGGATTGCTTCTCAGATGTTGCTTATTCCCGTGTCGGCAAACCAGATATCCTTAATATCTATGCAGAGAATGGCAAAACGACAAACATTGTGTGCACACAAGTACTTATTACAAAATCAAACTTATATGAAACGTATGCTTTGTTTTGTTAATCATTTATCATCTATGTCAGGGGTTCCCAAACTTTTTTCACCTCGGCACCCTTGTTGTGCTATTTTAAAATTTACAATGCAAACTTTATGCTCCTTTGGCTTTAATGTGAGGACTGAAATTGTTTTGATGATTTCATTATTTCCTTCAATTTTATTGGGAGCTTTGACAATTTTACCCTGAAATCATTTGGCGCTGAAAGATTGCTCGTGTATTTGTTTTAACCGACTTCACAAAAGGGATAAGGTTATCAATTCGTCGGAATATTTTTTTATTATTTTTTTCTATGTATGTTACCGCATAACTTTGGACCACGTTAACCGATTACTATAATTCCTTTTTAAAGGAAAGGTGTTACCTGACAGGTGGTCTAATTGGGTTTAAATCCGATCATTGGATCATGAATAGATTAACGATAATCTAAAATTCTAAGATGTGAATTGAAATCGGTTTTATTTTTGGTTTTGCTTAAAAATTACTTGTTTATGTAAGCATTTGTTGAAATGCAGTCTCACATTGAAATGTAAAAGTAAGGCCCCTATTATAAGTTGCATTCGACTGTGGTCGAAAGTGCTGATCGAACGAATTTTCATTTGGTATTATGACGCTCATTCGATGAAGAATAGCGCTATTGTGAATTTCACTCGGTTAGGTTGTTTACAATAGTATATTTTTCACCGCTGAGAAGTTTTGTTTACAAATCGAGCAAACTAAAGAGTGTGCTTATACATATGTATGTAAATTTGTGCAAATTAAAATGAAATAAAAAAACCGAGTTTATAAAAACGTGGTAAAAATGAGTACAACGGAGTTCTAGTTCAACGATTCGTCAGAGGATGAGAGCTTGGTAAACTGGCCAGGAGTGGAAAATGTTTAAGAGGGTTTAAGTGTAGTCTTTCGAATATATTTTGACATAAAATATATTAAGGAAATTTGTCTACAGATTTATTAAAAACTTCGACTGTCTAAAGAGGCGTTTGTAAGCTAAATCTATTTAAAATATTTTAAAACTATCAACAGGTTACGATTTTGTTCTCAGAGATCATGCCAACTGAGTATTGGGATTTTCTTTCACAAGTAAAATCTGCCTTTCGAGCTTGTGTTTAATATTCACGACGTTAGAACTGCATGAAATTAATAAAAATATTTAAAATTAGTGTCTAGCCGACATAAAGTAGAAGGAAACTGCAAAATCGTAAATTTTTCACAATTTTCTAACACTTCGCCGATGGTGTACATCGAAAGCAAAATTCTGTTCGACAGAAAATTCGATACTCAACGAAAATTTCGACACGGATCTTCGATAATCAACAGCAGTGTTTTCTGCATACACTTGCGTCCAGAACTCTCTTGGCCCCCTTCGTAGTATTTAATAATCAAAGTGCTGTCTTCACTGATGTCCAGAATGTTTTCAAAAGCTTAATTGGTCATCTCAGTAGGTTAACTTTTCGGGCCACATGAAAACGGGTTTGTTATCCAGCTGAAGCCATCCTCAGAGTCAATGTTGGGAAAATATTCGACAATGGTTTTTTCTAAACCTTCCAAGTTAACGCTCGTAATGCGCGTTGACGCTAAGAAAATAATTTTTACAGCCAATTTCACGAAAGCAATTTAAGTGATAAATGATTTAAATTTTTTGAATTTTATATGGAAATTGCTATGCTGCTATCAATTTTCTTAGCGTTAACTTCGAAGTTACATACGTTTTTCTGATTACTTTGTCTATTTGTGGGGTTTTCATGCAAATTGCTAGAAATACTAAAATATACATGTCACCAATAAAAAAAAATCTCGAGGTGCTAGAAAAAACCAGAGATGTATTTTAATTTCGCAGGCCTCTGTTATCTTCGTTGCGTCATCCAATAGGGGTTTTAAACCTAGTGGCGGCATCTTCCTAGTCGCCAGGGAATACCGAGGGATCATACAGTGACTTCTCGTGGTGTTTTCTGCCTCTTGCTTCATCCTAAATATCGCTCCTTTCGTTTTTCCAACCACCGCAAATATCCGCACACTTGCTCCATTTCAAACCATTGTTCTGTATAAATTTGTCGATAGCTTTAAAAATTTCGTCGCTAGTGCCGTAAGTCTGAAGTACTTCGTTCTTCTTCGATTTGCATTGCGAATGGGTCCCTCACTAACACGAGAAGACTGCCTCTAAAATCGTGTTGATTCGCTCTTTGAGAGTGTGATTGTAAAGTTCCAAAGAATAAGTAATATATACACGTGCGCGAAGCTGCTGCGCTTGTTACGAGAACAGTCCAGCCAGCAAAAAAATCCGAAAATGAATCCAAAAACGGGAAGAAAAGTGGATGAAATGCGGATTAGGTCTACAAAAGTACCGAAAGTGGTTGTGAAAAGGGTACGTTTTCGGCTATTTTTCTGATTCAATTTTACGTTGACAAAACGTACTGGGGAACTACGCTTAAGAGCGAAATATCCCTTTGCTGCAAGCTATTTGTGTTGCGTATGGGGCAGGCAATGGCAAACCTCCGAGTGTATTTCTGCCATCAAAAACAGCTTCCCATAAAAATACCATCGCCGTTCGGAGTCGGCGTAAAACTGTAGGTCCCTCCGCTTTGTGTGACAACATCAAGGCGCACGCCACAAATCGGAGGAGAAGCTCAGCCAAACACTAACATATGTGTAAGCGCCAATCTATTATGGGGTTTGGCGAAACGCTGAAGGTAATATTAACAAAAATCTAAATTTTTTGATTTTCTGACCGCCATGTTGAAGTTTGATCAAACCGCTTGCGTTATGTACAGCGCTGCTGTTTTGCTTAAATTTAAGCAAAATTGCTTAAGTTTCTCCTGCGTGTTAGAATGTTGAACTTTTCTTCGTTTTGCTAAATATTTTTATCTATGTAAATAGTCAAAACTTTTTTTTGTTATTTTATGGCTTTATAACAATTATATTCAACAATTTTATTGAGCTCGAGGCAATTTTTTCAAAAAATAAAAATTATTTATTGGGTCATTGGTAGAGCTTTCCGGCCGGTATATTATAAAGGCAAACTGCGTTTCCTCTTTCTCCTACGCGTTTCGGCGTACTTCACGCCTTCATCAGGGAGTCTGATTTATTGCAAAAAAAACAAAACATAATACACACAACAATTAGACATAGTTACATATGACTGGAAATTATATATACATATACATATACATATCTTTTTTATCACAATAGCACTTACATATTAAATTAGTGTAACTATTTACATTACAATAAACGCAAAACATTTAACTAAACACTTTTCTTTTTTTGACGTCACTGTCTTCGCCCATCTGAGTTGTTACTTTGTATTGCCGTCCGGTACGCACAGTTTATATTGTCAACGTCCTCTTTAAAGTTCATCGCGTCCCTTATCCTCTTCTGTATTCGCAGACTCTCCAAAGTTAATCTTGTTTTTTCTCGTCTTTCCACGTCCAAAATTATGGTTTTCTCAAAATCTGCCATGTGTTCGCTATTCGTCAAGTGCTGTTGTTGTCTTCCTATTTTTCGCGTCTGCTTGGTGTTCACTAATTCTGACTCCAAGCGCTCGTTTAGTCCTGCCTATGTATACTTTGTTACAGTTTTCGTTGACTTTACCTTTGCATTG
>NW_016157311.1:136936-142076 GCF_001687245.7 Rhagoletis zephyria | reverse complement strand
TTCGAACACATTAGATTTAAATATGACGAGGTGACTTGCTACACCATAAAACAGTACAACAAAAACTATAAAAAATTAGCTAAACAAGAACAAAGACTGAAATTTCTACTAAAATGCAAGAATTTTGGAATAACACCACCACATTTAGCTGGTAAACAAAGGAGAATAAAACATGGGTTCGAATTGGACATTACGAAAAAAGAGTTGGAAAAAATTGAAGAACAGTTTATACTGAAAATCTTAAATTTGGAAATAAAAGAAGCCAACATCCAAATAAAATTAGTCCGAAAAAATATAGAACACATTAAAACAGATCTACATAAGAAGCTTGAGGAGTCCGATTTTATGCGAGTAACAGAAAAACAGAACCATTTTTCAACAAATATAGCACGTCACACCGAAAACAGTCTCAATGAAAAATTACAAAGACAACTAAGAAAGAATTTTAAAACATACGGGTTTGTAATCAACGAAGATCGGTTTATAAACAAAACCAACATCACAATTCCAAGAGAATCTCGATGGCTTCTTTCCCTAGATTAAAAGTTTGCTCTGCCTATGACACGGAAAAATTTCTCGCCGGTTCATCTGATTGGAGAATTAGAGCAGGGAATTCAGACATTAGAGGAAGACAGGGAAAAAGATACTGCAAGATGTAATATAGCCACCAGCATTAACGCATTCAAAAATCAATTCAAAAACAATAAAAAAGAAAAATTCATACTGAGAATATTTGAAGACACAAAACGGTTTATAAAACAACATAAGGACTCTATAGTAATTACAAATGCGGATAAGGGAAATAAAACGGTGATGATGGACAAAACAGAATACAAAGAGAAAATGAAAGATCTATTGAGCGACAGATATACGTACAAAACGATACGAATGGACCCAACACAAAAACTGCTGAGAAAAAACAACGCGATAGTAAATGACATATACAAACAGAAAAACATTGACAATTATCAAAAGCACAAATTGACATGCAATGCAGCTACAGCACCTAGACTATATGGACTTCCGAAAATACACAAGGAAAATACACCCCTTAGACCTATTTCTGCTTCAACCAATGTGCCCTGTTACCACCTTTCAAAGTTCATTGGAAAAACTCTTAAAAAATTTTTCTCAGACCAATACAATATACACAACTCGTTCCAGCTAAAAGAAAATCTAAGAACCATGACGCTTGAAGAAGACGAGGTTCTCATTTCATTTGATGTGGTATCATTATTCACCAACATACCGGTGCAAATGGCAATCCGAACGATAATGCAACAATGGACTCTATTAGAAAGATATACCACTCTCACAAGAAAGCAGTTCTTAACGATGTTAGAATTCTGTCTGTCCGACAACAACTATTTTCTATATGACGGAGTATATTACCAACAAATACATATTACCATACCAACACTGCACAGAAATATTCAAAACAAGAACATAACATATGCACATAAGCCACATAGCACGCTAAACAAAAGACAAAATAAACAAACAACAACAACATAATGTGGTCTATCAAATTCAATGCAAAGGTAAAGTCAACGAAAACTGTAACAAAGTATACATAGGCAGGACTAAACGAGCGCTTGGAGTCAGAATTAGTGAACACCAAGCAGACGCGAAAAATAGGAAGACAACAACAGCACTTGCACAGCACTTGACGAATAGCGAACACATGGCAGATTTTGAGAAAACCATAATTTTGGACGTGGAAAGACGAGAAAAAACAAGATTAACTTTGGAGAGTCTGCGAATACAGAAGAGGATAAGGGACGCGATGAACTTTAAAGAGGACGTTGACAATATAAACTGTGCGTACCGGACGGCAATACAAAGTAACAACTCAGATGGGCGAAGACAGTGACGTCAAAAAAAGAAAAGTGTTTAGTTAAATGTTTTGCGTTTATTGTAATGTAAATAGTTACACTAATTTAATATGTAAGTGCTATTGTGATAAAAAAGATATGTATATGTATATGTATATATAATTTCCAGTCATATGTAACTATGTCTAATTGTTGTGTGTATTATGTTTTGTTTTTTTTGCAATAAATCAGACTCCCTGATGAAGGCGTGAAGTACGCCGAAACGCGTAGGAGAAAGAGGAAACGCAGTTTGCCTTTTTAATATACCGGCCGGAAAGCTCTACCAATGACCCAATAGGAAATTTTAACACTGGCCTCAAAAAACAATCAATAAAAATTATTGTTGGTTGTCCACAACAGTTTTTCGTTTAAAAACGGCCTCGAGCTCAATAAAATTGTTGAATATAATAGTTATAAGGCCATAAAATAACAAAAAACAGATAACTTAAGGACGAGCACACCTAAGGGTTAAACATTCTAAAAATAGAATTATTAACAAAAACCAACAAAACCAACAACCACATGATCAAGTGCGAACTGCGTTGGCTTAACAAATGAAAAAATGGGAAAAAGCAACAATAATTCACAGGACGAACTTAGCACAGTGCGTATGCAACAGGCTGAGTCAGTGGGATCGTCGGTTCGAATCCTACTGAAAGAAGACTGATGAGGAAATGTGGTAATTTCCTAAATAGCTATCACTTCTACCATTTTTTTCAAAAAATAAAAACTATTGTTGCTTGTCCACAATAGTATTTCATTTAAAAACGCCCTCGAGCTCAATAAAATTGTTGAATATAACTATTCAAAAAGGATAATTTTCCTCAAAAATTCATAGTCAGAGAATAACAATTTAAAAAAATTTTTCAAATTTATTTTAGGGATACTGTCATCCAGATCCCACATAAAGTTCCAGCAAATGTTGCTCTATGCAATTCCCGATCTGCGGTCGTCGCATTTTCAAACCTCCGAGTGTACTTCTGCCATGAAATCGCTTCTCATAAAAACCATTTTCCGATCGGAGGCGGCCTAGAACTTTAGGTGCCTTCATTTGCGTGACAAGATCAACACGCACATTATGAATAACATGATGCCAAACTCGTTTTTTACATGCATACAAAAAACTAGCGAAACGGCAGATACCTCGATGCGGGTACTTAAGCGAACATAATTACTGATGTAGTTACATCTTCTTGTTAACTTGATTAACAACACTTAATGCAGTATATATAGTTTAAAACCAAAATCGTAGCATTATTTAAACACATGAACAAGTAAAGAAAAACTTTATTAAACAAATTTTTAGTGCAATGGTATATCATTTTTACAAGAATTAAATTGTTTAAAAAGTCAAAGTTATTGTTTGCTACTTATGTACATTTATTAATTTTTAAGGTTTTTCAATCAATTAAAATGCCATATAAGCCTAAACTTAAGATTTTGCAGAACACGTAAAAAAATATTCATCATAATTTCAAACTTTTTTCTGAGAAGTGTTTTTTGAGTACACAGTTTTATAGCCCATTCATACTTAAGCGGGTGTCACTGTATATCTTTTTTAAGATTTCATATAAATACAATCTCTCAATGGAATCTTGTTCTTTATACAAAAGATGATACATGGCGTAGATAAGTGCGTCACAATTTTTGACCAAAAACACGTTTTTGCCGAAAAATTTAACAACTCGTGAGATTTACTTTAGACTTTATATATATTTATTATACACAAATATTTAATTTAATGTTTTCAGGAACTGGCACTGCATCCATAAGAGTTAAAGACCTTAACGATATGCCACCACAATTCACAAAGGACGAATGGTTCACTGAGGTGGACGAAACGAACAATACGGCCATACCCGAGTTGCCGATACTCACAGTGACCGTGCAAGATGAGGACGAAACCAATTCCTTTCAGTACAAAGTGGTGCCGAATAGTGGTTTTGGTGCTGAGAAATTCGCCATGGTCCGCAATAGTGACGGCACGGGTTCCTTGAAAATCACACAGCCTCTGGACTACGAGGATCCACTTCAAAGTAGTGGCTTTCGTTTTCGCATACAAGTTAACGATATGGGTGATGACAACGACAGCGACAAGTATCACGTTGCCTATTCGTGGGTGGTGGTCAAGCTACATGACATCAACGACAACGAACCGCATTTTGAACGTGAACACATTGAAGTGGCGATCTACGAAGATGCTAAACTGGGTACAATTCTCGAGCAATTTCGGGCAACAGATACCGACCAGGCGGGGCATAGTAAAATTACGTACCGCATTGTACGTGCCACAAATAAGAAACGCCAATTTGCTATCAGCCCGAAAGGTGCGGTGAGTGTGCAACGCTCATTGGATCGCGAAGAAACAGATCGGCATTTCGTGCGAATACATGCTGTGGATGATGGTATCACGCCGCGCACAGCGACTGCCACATTGACGGTGATTGTAAAAGACGTAAATGACAACGCTCCGGTATTCGCGAAGGACTTCCGACCGGTGTTGCCGGAGAATGTGTCGCCGCGCAAAATTGTAGAGATAGCAGCGAGAGATGCTGACGATAGAGCGCGCGGCAACGGTGGACCATTTACTTTTCGTCTGGACCCCCTAGCCAGTGATGTGATACGTTCCAGCTTCAAGGTGGAGCAAGACAGACGTGAGTATTGGCAGAAATTTTGATTTTCAGACGACTAACCTTTTTCAAGGCATATAAAGGCTTTTAACCACTTTGAAACTATGAATTGTTACGTTTAAATTTTGACTTGCTTTATAGAAATCTACTGTAGCTTCATTTTTAAGAAGGCAAACCGAAATCGTATCATTATTTCTTAATAAAATTAAAATCATACAAGACTTTTGTAATAACTCCTTACTCATAGAAGACGCCCTGCCTAAGAATACTTGAGCTTTATTCTAGAACTAGCCAATGCCCACTTACTTCGCGGCGCCTAATAAGAGCTGTTGCGTTGGCCAATGCAAAAGAGCGTTTAAAAACAAAATTAGTCTGTAAAGTCAAAATTTTTTATTTAAGTTGAAACCACTAAGGCGCAGTATCCTCATACATAGGCCAATAATAGCCATGCTGTGATACCAAAGAAGAAGTGCCTTTTCTGTTATAGGAGGGCCGAGAATCCTCGCTGTCCCACAGGATGAAAAGTTTTCCGGTACATTGCTAAATGAGTCGTGTGATCTCTTAAGTATCTTTCAAATGAAGCAATTGATATACCTACGGTGATCTTTCCTTGTTAATTCACCACTTTTACAATTC
>NW_016157311.1:110523-130374 GCF_001687245.7 Rhagoletis zephyria | reverse complement strand
AATACAATTTTTCAATCAGTTGGCAAATCCCCTAACAATATTTCCAGCATTAAAATTTCCTAGCCTCTTTAGTTTGATGCCAATAATGCAATATTTAATTTATGCTATCAATTAAATTAAATTAAAGTTTTCAAATAGGTGGCAACCTTCCACAAAAATATTTTCAGCTGTAAGCCTTTGTAAATTTCTTTCTTTTGACAGCCATATTGCAGTATTCACTTTACCGTATCAATTGACCTAAACTGAAATTTTAAACACAGGTGGCAACTCTCTAATTTTTTCTTCTATATTGGAAGCTAAATCTCTAGCGATACAACGGTGAAAACTGCATTCAATTCCATGTTTTCGACTGATGCGCGTACAAATATACAGACAAACAGAGATTCAAAAATTTTAAAAATTGTTCATAGGGCTTCTGTAGCTTCAATAAAAACCCACCATATTAATTTTTCTTTAATATCTATAAGGTACAGACATCGACCTGTTACAATTTTATTATATGTATAGATGTAGATATAGATTTCATTTATTTTATCAATTTAATACAATAAAATTTTTCAAACAGGTGGCAGCCCTCCCTAAAAATATTTTCGGCAATAAAATTTCCTAAACCCCTTCAGTTTGATACCCATATTGCAATTTCAATTTATCTTATAAATTAAATTAAATGTAAATTTTCAAACAGGTGGCAACTCTAAAAAAAATATTTTTGGCTGTAGTCCTTCAGCCTCTTTCTTTTGACGCCCATATTGCAAAATAAGTTTTTTCTTATCAATTTACTTAAACTCCAATTTTCAAACAGGTGCCAACTCTCTAATTTCTTTCTTCCTATATTTTAAGTTAGACCTCTAGCAATACATCGGTGAAAACTGCATTCAAATCCATGCATTCGTTTTCGAGTGATGCGCGAACAAACATACAGACAGACAGACAGACAGACAGACAGACAAAAATTCTAAAAATGGTTGATTTGGCTTCTGGTGCTCTAAAAAAGACCCCCCACATTAATTTTTCTTTAATATCTATAATGTACAGACATCGACCTGTTACAATTTTATTATATGTATAGATATAGATATCTAGATGTAGATATAGATTTCATTTATTTTATCAATTTAATACAATAAAATTTTTCAAACAGGTGGCAGCCCTCCCTAAAAATATTTTCGGCAATAAAATTTCCTAAACCCCTTCAGTTTGATACCCATATTGCAATTTCAATTTATCTTATAAATTAAATTAAATGTAAATTTTCAAACAGGTGGCAACTCTAAAAAAAATATTTTTGGCTGTAGTCCTTCAGCCTCTTTCTTTTGACGCCCATATTGCAAAATAAGTTTTTTCTTATCAATTTACTTAAACTCCAATTTTCAAACAGGTGCCAACTCTCTAATTTCTTTCTTCCTATATTTTAAGTTAGACCTCTAGCAATACATCGGTGAAAACTGCATTCAAATCCATGCATTCGTTTTCGAGTGATGCGCGAACAAACAGACAGACAGACAGAAAGCCAGACAGACAGACAGACAAAAATTCTAAAAATGGTTGATTTGGCTTCTGGTGCTTTAATAAAGACCCCCTACACTAATTTTTCTTTAATATCTATAATGTACAGACATCGACCTGTTACAATTTTATTATATGTATAGATGAATAAAAATAATATCACAGCGCACGGCAGTGCGCGCGAGTGACGAAAGCAGCCACAGTAGCATGCTGAAATGACTCGCTTATATATACAAGAGATTTGGAAGTTTTTATGCAGACGTCCAATCGACATGTTTGATATATCGTTGGAAAGGTCTTGCAGAGTGTGTCCAGAAAATATATTCAAGCTTCGTAAACGATTTATCAGATTCTTAAAAATTTGGCTAAAGTGTTGCGAAACAAAAAACGTTTTTTGCTTTTGCCGGTTTAAGGGGCATGTGAGCACACCCAACATATTTAGTGATATTCTATAGGCCAATACCTTTCAAACGATACCTTATATATTGAGTTCCGGCTACAAGTTGGAAAGATATAGAGGTAAATGTGTTTTGGTTCGTGTCTCCACTACGAGATGCTTTGGTATGTATGTGGCGTCTGAAATTCGAAAAAAAGGCAATTTTTTAAACTAACACTGAGACCGCACTACTCAGTCCATGTCATTGATGTGGATATCATTAGAAGGGTCTTCAAACAAGCTTTTTAACGCTCTTTTGTGTTAATAAAATATAAATATGTCATAACTTTACCGCCTGAAAACTAAAAATCGGGCTGCTGAAAATATACATTTCGGGCATTTTCTCAAAAACTGGCAAGTCAATTTTTTTCTAGGTTTCCACAAATCTAGCCCAAAATCTTAGCTTTCATCTGGCATACAGCTTATATCTGGCTAAAAATTAACATGTCCGTCTAATTTGGTTACTTTAAGATATAAAAATAACATACCCAGTTCCCAAAAAAAAATTGCTAATTCCCCGATTGCCACTTAAACCCAAATTCCCTGGAAATCGGGGAATTTCCCGCGAGTTGACAAGTTGAAGGATGCAGCTGTGCTAATCACTTCGTACATGTCTTGGAAACCACAATTTGTGTGTAGTTTAGAGTTTTTTTCAGCCACTTGCCGAAATTGTAACATTTTTCCCCATTTTAATTGCAGGTATGTACACAGTATTTAACTATGCTACATGGGTTTATCACCCGCACTTAACCTACCTGGGAAGACGCGTACTATATTACCTACAGTTGTACATAAATATGTATGTATGAATGCATTTAGTTCACCCAATGCGCCCTTACATACATATGTATTAGTGGTATTCGCGCTTCTGTGTATTCGCTGTATCCTGCGTAAGTGTAACTGGACGCGCGTGTGGTTGTTGTTGCATGTGTATTTGATGTACCGCTAGCAACAACGCTCATGCAGTTACGATTACACAACATACAACGAATACACATAAGAGCAAATTCCCCTATAAATTTCCACTGAGCAAGACTACTTGAGAAAAAAGCATTAGTTTAATAGCACGAGTGCGACATCGTACACGCGATAGAAGTAAAACTTCTTAAAAAAAAGCACATGTGTGCGCCCCTCACCCGGTAGAAATCTTAATAAAAATTTAACTACGTGGCAATCAGACGAATACAGTTGGTGATTGTATCCAAAGTTGGTACCAATTTGATAAGTTGTTATCATTTCTCATATTTTTGTTTTGTTTTTAATTTTTTCGAAAACAAAGGATATGATCATTAAGGGTATTCATCAAACCTTATAAATGCATTGTAAACCGTATAAACTTATAATTGTGTAAACCTTATAAATGAACTGTCAAAATTTGTATGGAAACTCGTTTACACACTACTGATAAATGTCTCCAGCGATTTCACTGAATAAACTTGATAAACTGAAGCCAATGCAACTCTGTCGCAACTCTAGCTATGTTTTCTTGGGCAATAATGAGGATCCGCATGAAAATTTTGCACGCAAATTCAACGACAACGATACAGGAGCATATCGTTGTTGTTGAATTTAGAGATCTGGTTCAATTATTATCCGTTCTGTTTGTTTTGTTTCACTGATAATTTGGCCGCAAAGAATTCATACACAAACAGACATTCTGCAATTGTTTTTTTTTTAACTTGATTTAAATAAATAGCCTTTATGTTATGTGTACATTTATTTCAATAGATATTATCTCGTAAATATAATTTGGTGAGTTAGTTTCTACTGCTAGAAACACAAAATAAAAAACAGAACTTTTGCAACGATTCGTATGAATAAAAAAGATTTTCCCTACGTTTCAAAGGCAGTTAAACAATGCGTATAATTTTCGTCACGAAATTGATATCATAAATTTTGTGTTTCTAGTTCAGCTTTCGTCACTCGAAAATTTTACCTCAAAGAGGTGTTTTATTTGATATTATAAATACCTAAATATATAAAATGTTTATTCATTATAGAATAAAACCCAAGTATTCTTAATGAGGGAGTCTTCTATGACCTTAATTTAATTAAGAAATAATGTAACTATTTCAGTTTCCTGAAGGAGGAGTTGTTCTTCACTGTGTGTAGCGTTATTAAGAAACAAAAAAATAGAGTTTCTCGCCTGCTGATATAACAACTGTCTTCTTTCCCCTTTAACTTTGAATGTTTGAAAGGTTTGATGGATCCATATATTGAAATTATATACATATATTTGCTAAATTTTAATAATATTTAAAAACGCGGTCAACTGTGATTTTGGTGCAGAGCAGCTGTAATCTTTGTTCAATCCAGGCCCTTGTACTAATTACATATGTAAATAGAACAAAATTTTACTTCCTACATGTAGTTTTTGAGATATTGCCATAAATAAATGGTTTACTAAGGGATCTGGAATCACCAAAAGAATCTGCAGAAGTAGTAGCTTCTAGAATGAAAGAAAAACGTACACTGGGTACAAAAGAGAGGTTCTATGGTGCAAAAGACCTGCTACCATTTTTTCATTCAGGTAAAGTTTTTTTTTTTTTGTTCAGATGTGCAAGGTCTCATTCTGGAAATATGTAGGTCTTTCGGAATAGCAGCGAAATGATGGTATCGTCTTCTGATGGCTGACTACTGCTGGGGGATGCAACGTGAAGAAATTAACGCTATTTTAAATTTAAATTTTAAATTTTTATATGAGAACTGAAGTCGCTTTTGTTTTTTGCTTAAAAATTACTTGTTTGTAAATAATATTTCCGTTAGTTTAAAAAAATGGGTATAAAAATAAATTTTCGAAAGCCATTATATATTTTTAAAAACATATGTAAATGGAAAATTTTTCCATTTTTACAAAAGCCTAATATTTTTTATCTTTATAACTATCTCAAAAACATGTAATTTTCATGAACAACGTACAATGGATGAAAGATAGCAAATTTAGTTATTGTCATTTAATATATGTATTACGTGTTTTGATGATTGAATATTTTTCTGATCGACCATTTTTCTTTTATCAAAAATCTTTATGTAGCGATATCTGGAAAGCTACTCTTAGGCAAAAAATAAAAATCATTTTTAATGTTGTCAATGCACACCTTATAACAAACTACTATTTTTATCTCGGCACCAAAAACCAAAATTGTTGACACGTTGCTACAAAAAAATCACCAAATAATCCGAAACAACACGTTGTAGGTATACCCTGTAGGGAACTGAACTAACTATAAATGCACTATAAGTTCATTATGTTTCAACTAGGGGTGACTACTCCTCGACTTCTTAAGTCAGTTTGTTTTCAGCTAACTAAAACCGGTTATTAATAAGTTCACTTGTAGTGTGCCAATTAATAGAATGTTTTGGTACTCTTGGTTTTTATGCCCGAGCGCACTTGTGCACAAGGGTATATTAATTTTATTCACATAACGGTTGTTTGTAACAGCCAAAACGAATCGAGATAAATATAGACAAATGTGTACATAAATGCTCAGAATGAATAGAGAAGTCGATTAAGCCATGCCTGTCTGTCCGTATGTCCGTCCGTCCGTGTACACGATAACTCGAGCGAAAATTGAGATATCTCACCGAAATTTGGTATGTAGGTTTCCATTAATCCAAGGTAGGTTGGTATTGAAAATGGTCGAAATTGGACTGTAACCACGCCCACTTCCCATATAACGGTAATTTCCAGAAATACGAAAACTGCGATATTCTAGTAACTACTGATGATCACATATATGTATATCGGTAACCGTTATACCAATTTGTACCAAACTCAGTATGGTTATTGTGCTTGCGACATAAAAGCAAAACGTTGAAAATTATTGAAATCGGACTAAAATTACGGCCGCTTTTCATATAACGGTAAATTTCAGAAATGCTTAAACCTGCAATATTTCGAAATTTAAAGACGCTAATTTACTCAAAATTGATACACCCGGCTTACCATCTAGTGGTAGGTTTCGGAAAGGTGAAAAACATATATTTAATACTTGCGCCGGGTATTTAATGTTCGGCTCCGCCCGAACTTAGACTTTCTTACTTATACTTATTTTAGGTTAACTCTATTTATGTATAATTTCGGCTATAATATTGTAAACAATATAAATTTAAGCCATGTTTTCTTGCTTTAAATAAAAANGGTACTCTTGGTTTTTATGCCCGAGCGCACTTGTGCACAAGGGTATATTAATTTTATTCACATAACGGTTGTTTGTAACAGCCAAAACGAATCGAGATAAATATAGACAAATGTGTACATAAATGCTCAGAATGAATAGAGAAGTCGATTAAGCCATGCCTGTCTGTCCGTATGTCCGTCCGTCCGTGTACACGATAACTCGAGCGAAAATTGAGATATCTCACCGAAATTTGGTATGTAGGTTTCCATTAATCCAAGGTAGGTTGGTATTGAAAATGGTCGAAATTGGACTGTAACCACGCCCACTTCCCATATAACGGTAATTTCCAGAAATACGAAAACTGCGATATTCTAGTAACTACTGATGATCACATATATGTATATCGGTAACCGTTATACCAATTTGTACCAAACTCAGTATGGTTATTGTGCTTGCGACATAAAAGCAAAACGTTGAAAATTATTGAAATCGGACTAAAATTACGGCCGCTTTTCATATAACGGTAAATTTCAGAAATGCTTAAACCTGCAATATTTCGAAATTTAAAGACGCTAATTTACTCAAAATTGATACACCCGGCTTACCATCTAGTGGTAGGTTTCGGAAAGGTGAAAAACATATATTTAATACTTGCGCCGGGTATTTAATGTTCGGCTCCGCCCGAACTTAGACTTTCTTACTTATACTTATTTTAGGTTAACTCTATTTATGTATAATTTCGGCTATAATATTGTAAACAATATAAATTTAAGCCATGTTTTCTTGCTTTAAATAAAAAACGCAATGACAATAAATGTGCATAATCGTTTTTAATTTTTATGTTTTTTTTTTGCCGAAAGTAAAAAGTTGTGAAACAATTTTACATACATACATATTGAGCACTGACTTTGGACCAATTACACAGGCCAAAAAAATGGGGAAAAAATTTGTTTCCTTAAATCTTAAAGCTGCTTTTGATAGACTTTTTTGGGCTGATTACGAATCTGTAAGTATAAAGTTTCCATCAGCTTTAGATTTTGAGAAAAACGTGTAAAAAATGTAAAAGCTGTTTTTGATAGACTTTTCTGTACTGATTATGAATCTGTGAGTATAAAGTTTCCATCAGCTTTAGATTTTGAGTAAAACGTGGTCAAAGTATCAAAAAATCTCGTTTTTTGCAATATTTGAGAAGCTCTGGCAACAAAACAAAACGTGATAGAACCTTCCACTTGGGCTTAAATTAAAGCTAGAACTCTCGGCAAGTATCCCTGGAAATACCATTCGTGCACCTTGATGATGAAATGTGATTTTGGCAAAGTTTGAGTACCTACCGCAATTAAACAAAAGGTGGTAGATTCTTCCACTTAGGCTAGAATTAAGGCTCGAATTTTCAACTACAATCCCTGAAAGTGCCATCTCTGGATCTTGACCTTAAGGTCACTTATAGTCATTTATTGTACAACAAAAATGGATTTGGGCACAATTTTCTTTTTTCCAATAGCACAATACTCCAGTATTTTGTTATTGTTCAATAAATGATTATAAGTGGGAATCAAGTCAAGGTGAACGAATGGTATTTTCAGGGATAGCGGCCGAGAGTTCTAGCTTTAATTTAAGCGCAAGTGGAAGGTTCTATCACTTCAAAATAAACGGCTCATATGTATCAATGTTGAGGAAATATTGATTAATTTCTTAGCCTCACTGCTCAAAGAATCTAAAAGACCAGGCCATGCACACAAATAAATTCAAGGCCGTATTTCTACATAAAGGTTAAATAAGTGGTGACATATCATAACGCCATAGCCATAACCATTGTCATAACCGTAACCTCATTAACTATCATCGATTATAGGTATCATAACCATAAGTAGCTGATTTTTTGTAGTCAACAATGTCGGTGTTGCCAGACGCGGAAAATGTGTGATATCGGGCTCCGTCTAGCTAGCACCCCATCCAAGGATTTACGAAAAAAACTATACGCAAACGATTGGTCATCGTTTGGTCAGGATTGGTCACTGATTTCCATCGTTTGGTCATTAACCGTTCTCTTGTTATTCTATTTTCAAAGTTGGGGTTTACTGGAATCCTGAGCTTTTGGTCGCCTAAATATTTTAAATAATTCTTTAAATAAAAAGAAAAAATTAACAGGTATGTTACACATTACAAATTGGCAAACAAATTACAAAAAAATCAANTATTTTCAAAGTTGGGGTTTACTGGAATCCTGAGCTTTTGGTCGCCTAAATATTTTAAATAATTCTTTAAATAAAAAGAAAAAATTAACAGGTATGTTACACATTACAAATTGGCAAACAAATTACAAAAAAATCAACGCCAGTTTTTATAAAAGGGAAGTGTTAAATGAAAAAAAAAATAAAAAATTTTTTTCAAATGATGAAGTTTCACTGTTGCCTTAAGTTTCATCACTTTCGCTTCTGGTTGAAGGAAACCGAGAATATGCCATTAATATGATCTCAAATACCATATCATTAGTTAAATAAAAAGTTCCTTATTACAAAATGTTAATTTTATTGAAGTAACTAAAGAAGTAGAGAAAAAGTACAGTTTTTATTAAAATAACTAAAAAAAATATTGATAGATATTTTCCAGATTTGGTAGATTTTTCTCAAGTAGACTGTAAGGTTTTTTTTCGTCGGTGGCAACCCTGGTCCTGGAATTAGTCCCCGGAGTTAGATATTCATTATTTTGCGACAACTTAACTCGAAAAAAATTGCATCAATATTGTTTGAGAAGCTCTCTCACCATTTAATAAGTAATAAATAAACGGGTTCTAAATATTTTTTTTTTATATAAAGTGTAAACTATTTATTAGTAATACAACAACGGACAATAGTTAAATTTATACACATTTAATAATACTTTAGCGTATACATATCTGATAAAGTAACTTAATTTGGAAAAAGCTCGATGCAAAAGAAATTTAGTAAACAAACGAATTTTGTGGTTGAAAAGAATCCATATATTTTTTAATCTCGGAAAATTTAAGCGGAATAAGTGGAAAGCAGTAGACTTTACTACATATTTATTCATTTATGTTAAAATAGAAAATCAATTACGTCTTTTTACAACAGAGGCATACATACGAATATGTATGTATTGGTTTTTGTATGAAAAAGAAAAAACAAAAACGTTCAAACATATCCATATTTGCTAAAAAGTTATTACATATGGGTGTTCCATAAAAATTTAAATAAATAAAAATCTTCCAAGACTTAAACATATTTATCTCGTTGATAATTATTATGAAAAGTCTTTTATAAGTCTCAAAATAATAGTTATTGACGACTTTAAAAAATTTTCTAACACATAATTATTATCAAAAAACTTTTATAATTCTTGTGAAAATGTTGATGACTTTTGTAAAACTCCACCATGAAATAATTATTGTTCTGGGTCTATGGTTTATCTTCGCCATCATCGTGACTGTATTTGGAGTGAGTAGAGTTGCTGTTGAGAAATATATATATACGAGTATAGAGTAAGGGTCTGATTATACATACTTCGCATAACTTCGCACAACCATTTGTACCAGTGCAATAAAAATGNTTGATTTATATATCGCTAGCTTAGAGTGAAATGTTGCTAAGTCCACTTTTTATGAACAATTAGTTTTTGATGCAGGAAGCAAGGAATATTGAAAATGCACCGTTTCTGAAAGGATCTAACTACTTGTTTTATTTCTACCCGTTTTATTCCGTGATGTGCACAATTGCTAAGTCCAAAGTAGTCACAGAAAATTTGAAAAGTCCACAAAAATATGAATATTTTTTTTACGCTATCGAATTCGATTTGTATTGAGGGTTTTGCAACAACATTATTTTTGTATGTATGTATATTAGGCTGGGTCGATTTTGTATGAGGGAAAATAAAAGGCATTTGACCCTATTGTAATAGTAATATTATGATGTCTTAGGTCTAAGCCAATTGTTATTGGCCAAGAAAGATTAATTTAAAACTTATCTTTAGCCCGCGCAATTGAATCAAAGTGTATGAATTTTGAAAATGAAACTTTGGCTTGTAATATCTATGGAATGCGTTAATTGTTATAAACAGGACGATATATCAAATAAAGGGTTATTAAACTTAGTACCTCACGTTCATTTATCATTTTTCAATAAGTCTACAAACTTTTAAGATATTAAAATAAAAAATAAGAAAACTATAATTTTCCCTTATGAATTTTCAATTCTTCATTACTTCAGCAACCAAGTGAAAAATACAAAAAAGTGAGACGAGATTTATTTCAAACGTTTTAATGCTTTCGGATGATTATATAATATTAAAATTACCATGGACTTGGTCACGCCGATTTGGTCAGTTTTCAAGGTCGTGGTGAATGAAGTCAAACATGTATTGTCAAAGATTAGGAATCGTTTGATAAATTAATAGTAGTTGCAAGCATAAATATTAGTATTTGCATACATAAACATAATACAATTAGGGCCCATTTTAAGTCCATTTTTCGTGGTTTCTAAATTTGCCGTTATATGAAAGTAGGAGACGTGCAACAAGTGTTTACATAAATATTTTAGTTAATTCCATTATGTGAAAAGGTAACTGTAGGTAGGTAAATGCAATAGTCTTTAACATATCCTGGAAAATCCTTTTGAGGACTCTCCAATTGGACGGTATTGCTTTGCATTCAGCTTGAACGAAAAAAGTCACTCCCTGGCATACTTTTCTGTAATCCTGCTCTTTCATCTAAAGGTTATTTATAAAATTGAAGAGATTTTTTTTAGAAAAAAACTGGAGATCCACTTAAGTTTTTCGATATAACTTTGGTAAANCTTGAACGAAAAAAGTCACTCCCTGGCATACTTTTCTGTAATCCTGCTCTTTCATCTAAAGGTTATTTATAAAATTGAAGAGATTTTTTTTAGAAAAAAACTGGAGATCCACTTAAGTTTTTCGATAATCTTTTAAAATTGGCGCCGTTTCATGGTGATTTGGTATTACGCTTTTAAACTAAAGCTTTCTTAACACTTTCAGTACAAAAATTCTACCACTGATTCTATAAATTTTAAAATACATAAATATGTATACCGGCTAATTTGGATCATTCATTTCAAAAATCGCATCAAAAAATTTTTAGAATTTTGAGTTTTACCGTCATCTTGGGCCCTTTAAATTTGTCAGTGATATCCTAGGTGTTTAAAAAAGAAAGTGATTTTTTGCTTTCGNAAAATAAAAAATTTTAAAATTTTGAATTTTACCGTCATCCTGGGCTCTTTAAATTTGTCAGTGATATCCTAGGTGTTTAAAAAAGAAAGTGATCTAAGCTATTTTTATTTTTTGCTTTCGGGAAATAAATTTCGAAACTATGAATTCCACGGATATTTGGTAAATATTTTTCTATAGATTACACTGCTCACTATTAATTTTTCTGCCAATTTTACTTTTGTGACAAACACGGTAATCGCAATTGCAGCTTGCACTTTAATTTGATATACAACTCAATTCTGTAGCTACACCAGATCGCCCTAACTAAGTCGTATTACTGAGCAGTTATATATAGAAGCATTGAGAATGAGTCAAAAAAATGTTAAAACGCTTATATTTTGTCACCTACTTCACCGATTTGAAATCTGACAATTTTTAGATAACCTATGGAGCTTGCACTTTAATTTGGTATACAACTCAATTCTGTAGCTACACCAGATCGCCCTAACTAAGTCGTATGACTGAGCAATTATATATAGATACGTAGAGAGTGAGTCAATAAAATGTTTAAACGCTTATATTTTAGCACCTGCTTCACCGATGTTAAATCTGACAATGTTTGAATAACCTGTGGAGCTTGATCTTTAATTTGANAAAAATGTTTAAACGCTTATATTTTAGCACGTACTTCACTGATTTGAAATCTGACAATTTTTGGATAACCTATGGAGCTTGCACTTTAATTTAATTTTAAACTCAATTCTGTAGCTGCACCAGATCGCCCTAACTTAGTCGTATGACTGAGCAATTATGTATAGATTATTTTAAAACAAAAAAAATGTTTAACAAAATTTTTCGTCATTTTCCTATATTTGCAATTTTTATATTGTATGCATAAACATAAGTAAACTAGTGTTTCTAGAAGTTGTGCCTGTTCAGTGAAGAGAAGGTTTATCCTTAACAGCGGTCGCCCCTCGACATGCAATGGCAAACCTCCGAGTGTATTTCTGCAAAGAAAAACAGCGTAAAACTGTAAGTCCCTTCCCATTGTGTGACAACATCAAGGCGCACGCCACAAATCGGAGGAGAAGCTCGACCAAAGACTAACATATGTGTAAGCGCCAATCTATTACACAAGGGAACAAAAATGGGAAACAATTTCGTTGCATCAAATGTTAAAGCTGTTTTGGATAGACTTTTTTATGCTGATTACGAGTCCGTAAGTACCCTGCAGGGAGTGACGTTAGCTTATACCTAACTTTAGTCTGTTTACGCGAACACTAGTGCTAACTATTAACTGTGTATTTTGTTCGAAAAAGCTAACTACTTTTGTGGGGCGATGGCCGCAAAAAAGTCAGACCTGGATACCTCTGCATTACATGTCAACTAACTTGTAACTAACTACTTTTGGACATAAAATATCAATAAGAAAAACAAAATATTTTTTTGTTTTTTTACTTTTTTATTTACTTATTTATTTACTTTATTTTATTACATTTCATATTTGTTTACATATTCTGCTCTGGGTGGCCCCATATTCGAACACCGTCAGACATAACTTCAAAATGATAGTATAAAATTTCGATCTTCCTTTTATTTGTCCTGAATATGAAAAAGAATCTGCGAAGTTCAGAAAAAAAGTGTATTGAAAGTAATTTTTGTATGAGGATATTTAATAGAAACTTGTAAAGAAAACCAACTCCCGATTGCGTCTGCATGACTCCTGCACGACTTTACAATTCACTTTAAGTTGGTTTTGTCATAGCTAATTAAAAGTGAGGTATTAATCGAAATCTCGCCAAAAAGCTAACTATAAGTTGGTTAGTTTTAACAATTGATAATTTTTCACTGCAGGGTATAAAGTCTCCATCAGCTCTAGATTTGGAAAAAAACGAGGTCAAAGTCTCAAAAAATCGCGCTTTTGTAATATTTTAGAAGCCGTAGCAAAGAAACTAAAGGTGATATTAGGCTTAAATTAAAGCTAGAAGTCTCGAATACTATCTCTGAAAATAAATTTGTTCAAACAAATTGTTTCTTGAAACGTACCTACGAAATGGATTTTTCGTATTGTACATATTGGAAAAATTCATGGAAAATTTGCTAAGTCCATCAAAAAAATTTTAAGAAAAACGTAGAAAATTTGCTAAGTCACAAAATTATCTACAAAATTTGTAAAAAATCAGACTTTTTTATTATTTTTTTTTTAATAAAGGGTAAATGAAAAACGCGAAACATTGCATTCAAAGTTTTGCAAAATACTTGAAGAAAATTACTTAGCAACGTTTTTTGTTTCTCCTGTACAGTTGAAAAAAATGGACTTAGCAACTTTGCACTCTAAGCTAGCGATATATTATATTTAAAACCCGTTTATTTATTATTTATTAAATGGTGAGAGAGCTTCTCAAACAATATTTATTGATGAAATTTTTTCGAGTTAAGTTGTAGCAAAATAACGAATATCTAACTCCGGGACTGATTCCAGGACCAGGGTTGCCACTGACAAAAAAAATACTTACAATCTATTTGAGAAAAATCTACCAAATCTGGAAAATATCTACCAATAACTTTTTTTTAGTTATTTCAATAAAAACTGTACTTTTTCTCTACTTCTTAAGTTACTTCAATAAAATTAAAATTTTCTAATAAGGAACTTTTTATTTAACTAATGATATGGTATTTGAGATCATATTAATGGCATATATGTACTTTTTCTCTACTTCTTAAGTTACTTCAATAAAATTAAAATTTTTTAATTATGAACTTTTGAGATCATATCAATGGCATATTCTCGGTTTCCTTCAACCAAAAGCGAAAGTGATGAAACTTAAAGCATCAGTGAAACTTCATCATTTCAAAAAAATTTTAATTTTTTTTTTCATTTAACACTTCCCTTTTATAAAAACTGGCGTTGATTTTTTTGTAATTTGTTTGCCAATTTGTAATGTGTAACATACCTGTCCATTTTTTCTTTTTATTTAAAGAATTATTTAAAATATTTAGGCGACCAAAAGCTCAGGATTCCAGTAAACCCCTACTTTAAAAATTGAATAAATGAATGATGAAAATGCTTGGACATCAAATTTTCAACCCTTAGTTTGAAAATTTTATAAAAAGAGAACAGCAAATGACCAAACGATGAAAATTAGTGACCAATCCTGACCAATCGATGACCAGTCGTTTGTATATATATATTTTTTCACAAAGCACCCCAGCACATGACATTTTCAACCCCTAATTTGAAAATTGAATAACAAGAGAACGGTTAATGACCAAACGATGGAAATCAGTGACCAATCCTGACCAAACGATGACCAATCGTTTCCGTATAGTTTTTTTTCGTAAATCCTTGGATGGGGTGCTAGCTAGACGGAGCCGTAATATCGTGGGATATTTGCGCAGAACTTCTTTCACTATCCCCAAAATAACACTAAATTCTTAAAACTCAACAGCAGATCATAACTAAATGTGTACATCAAATTAAAGGTATTAACTTGTACTTTCTTAGTAGTATAAACTTTTTTTCATTAATTGTGAAATTTTGTCAAAAAATGTTGTTTTATGAAAAAGTATGATTTTTTTCGTTTTTAAGTATTATTGGATTAAATTTATAAAAAAAGCATTTTAATTATTCACATCAACTGAAAGATAAATGGATTGTCTTTATTTTGACATCATTAGCTTTTAAATCGGTTATGTAGTTCATAATATATTACTATGTAAAAAATCAAAAATCTTTAATTTAACCTTTATATCTGCTTTATAAACTTGCGCCAAATAATTTTGGTACAGTTGAAATCAGCGTGAGAAGTTCTCCCGATGAAAATTCCTAACATGCTAAGTCTAACAATATATTGTTAAACATCATTTTAAAGGTATATTTTTAATACCAAGCTGTTAATAGATAAAAGCTTCAAGTACGAAAATAACAGTTTTTTAAATAAAAAAAAAATTGATCGTTCAGGTACTAAAAGAAACCTATTTTCATGTTGTACTCGACTCTACCTACACTGCACTAAATTTTCCCTCGAGTGTATTTCGTTATTTTTTTGTAGCACCGTGTTATTAATTCAAATTTTAATTGCTTTACAATCAAGAACAGTAAACATATGTATGCAAACTTACTTTTCCAAATAAAATAATAATAAGCATATATGTGTTTTATTTAACCATCACAAGCTAAATCTTGGTCAAATAAAACCATATAAGCTTATTTCCTATGTTGGTCAAATTTTGAAAATGGCATGACTGCAATTAAAAAAATAAAAAAAAATTATAATATTCATAATCAAATATTTTTGTTTTGATTTCTTTATTTTGTGCGAATGTCTGCTTCATGATATTAACGCGCAAGAAATTTCCGTGAATTAGTTCGACTGCTTATGCGCATTCGAAAAAGGATAATGCATGAGTTAATGCAAATAAAGGCTTTTTAAGCAGATAAGCGAGTTCGGTTTTCACCCGTATAAACCTTCCATACAAAATAAGGTAATAGCTTAAATTAAATAAAACACGCCTAATACAGAAAAATTTTACCTAAGAGTATTTCTGGACCTTGAAACTTTCACTTGTAAAATACATTACTTAGCAGGTAATTTTTTATATTGAAATGCGTCTCTCCATAGCATTATTCAATTTCGCCTCGGCAAGTAATTAGAGCAATTGCTCTGCAATCGATCAGTAGACAGAAGATATTTCCAGCCTTAGGCATTCACTTTTTTGCTACTTCGACAGAAATTTATTTTCTCTTTTTACTCTTTTATTTACTTTTCATGCAACATTCATAACATGAAAAACAACTTCGTGAACAACGTTTAACGGGGCATATCAACAAACCATTTAATAAAAACAAAACAAATACAAAACTCTTGGCAAATCAACCAAATTAACCATGGCCATCCGTCCAAACACCAACACGCGCATTATTTCCTACCGACCGCCTTCACATTGCTCTCTTTTCTTACTATGGAAACAAAATGAATTCGTATACTTTTAACCCGCAGGTGGAGACAATGGCAATGGCATAGCCATTGTCTCTTCGCTGCGACCCTTCGATCGCGAACAACAAAAGTCCTACCTCATACCAATTGAGATTAAGGACAACGGTACACCACCCATGACCGGCACCAGCACTTTGACTGTCATTATTGGCGATGTAAACGATAATAAAATGCTGCCAGGCAGCAAGGATGTTGTTGTCTATAATTACCAAGGACAATCGCATGACACGCAAATAGGACGTGTGTACGTGCACGATTTGGACGACTGGGATGTGCCGGACAAGAAGTACTATTGGGAAGCGCAAGAGCATCAACGTTTCAAGCTGGACACGGACACGGGCATCATTATGATGCGTGCGGGCACGCGTCGTGGACGTTATCAGCTGCGCTTTAAAGTTTACGATCGGGAACAGGGGCAAGTGGATGTGCCGGCGAATATGACTGTGGTGGTGCGCGATATTACTCACGAGGCGGTGCAGCAGGCGGGTTCCATGCGGCTGACGGGTATCAGTGATGAAGATTTTATACGCGTGTGGGACTATGAACAACATAAACTACAGCGGTCCAAGCTCGAACGGTTTCGGGAAAAACTGGCGGAGCTTCTGTACACAGATCGTGATTATGTAGATGTGTTTAGTGTGCAATTGAAGTCAGAGCGACCGTTGTTGACGGACGTACATTTCGCAGCCCGTTCACCCACACAGCAGCCCTACTTCAAGGCAGTGCGTTTAAATGGTGTGGTGCTCATGCATCGCGAAGAGATTGAAAAGGAAGTTGGTATAAATATCACCATAGCGGGCATTGATGAATGCCTACAGGAGCGGAAGTACTGCGAGGGCTCATGTACCAACCACGTGGAGATACGCAATCGGACGCCGTATACAGTGAGTGTGAATAAAACATCGCTAGTGGGTGTGAGACTTAATACAAGCGCTCAATGTGTTTGCAAGGCACGCACCTTTAGCCGAGAGGAGACGTGTCGCACACATCACTGCTACAATGGCGGGCGGTGTGTGGACACACGCAGTGGGCCAAAGTGCGTCGCCTGCCCTGTAGGTTACAACGGGCCACGCTGCCAGCAGACAACGCGCAGTTTTCGTGGAAATGGCTGGGCGTGGTATCCTGCTCTGCAACTGTGTGAACAATCGCATCTCAGTCTCGAATTTATTACCAGCGAAGCGGATGGACTAATCCTCTACAATGGGCCTATAGTCCCACCTAAGCCGGGGGAGCAGTTGTTACGTGATTTTATTGCCGTAGAGCTGGAACAGGGCTACCCGCGTCTGCTCATCGACTTTGGCTCTGGCACTTTGGAATTGCGTGTGAAAACAAAAAAGACGCTTGACGATGGCGTCTGGCATCGATTAGATGTATTTTGGGACAGTGAAAATGTGCGCATGGTAATTGATTTCTGCCGTAGCGCCGAAGTGTTTGAGATGGATGATGGTTCAGCGCCCGAATTCGATGACAATTCATGCCAAGCACGTGGTCTGATTCCACCTTTTAGCGAAACGCTAAATCTGAATGTACCACTACAAGT
This sequence comes from Rhagoletis zephyria, assembly GCF_001687245.7. Taxonomy (NCBI): domain Eukaryota; kingdom Metazoa; phylum Arthropoda; class Insecta; order Diptera; family Tephritidae; genus Rhagoletis; species Rhagoletis zephyria. The sequence continues at coordinate 112,593 of NW_016157311.1, read as the reverse complement.
AGGTGGCATCTATCGGCAACACTTCGACCAAACACTATACCATTGGCAGTATGCCTTTACTTCTAAAGGCTTCGATGGCTGCATACGCAATCTCATACACAACTCCGAGCACTATGATTTGGCGTTCCCGGCGTTGGCGCGTAATAGCTATCCCGCCTGCCCTCAAACCGACGCGGTCTGTTTGAAAATCGAGAGCACAGCGCGCTGCTGGGAACAAGGTAATTGCGTGGCAAGTCTAGTGCAGGCCAAATGCTACTGCCGACCCGGCTGGACGGGACCGACCTGCAGCTTACCTACCATACCAACCACATTCAAACCGCAGAGTTATGTCAAGTTCGCACTCAGCTTCGAACCGGATCGGTTTAGCACGCAACTGCAACTGCGGTTCCGTACACGCGAGCAACAGGGTGAGCTTTTTCGTGTTAGCGATCAGCACCAACGTGAGTACGCAATACTCGAACTCAGTCGCGGTCACCTGCAGCTTCGATTTAACTTAAATTCGCTGCGCGCCGAGGAGAAGCGCCTGCAATTGAATGCCATAGCGGTAAATGATGGTCAGTGGCATGTGGTGCGTGTGAGTCGTTACGGCTCGGCTGCCATGCTCGAGCTAGATGGTGGTGAGGGACGACGCTACAATGAAACGTACAATTTCGCTGGTCATCAATGGCTCTCCATCGATAAACAGGAGGGTGTATATGCTGGCGGAAAAGCGGAGTATACGGGCGTGAAAACCTATGAGGTGCAATCGGACCTTCAAAGAAGCTGTCTGGACGATATCAGGTGAGTGAATTTATGAAGATAATTCTGTCGCACAGTGCGGCCGAAATATAAAAGTGCGGCGAAAATTCCAAGATTTCAAGAAATGATTTAAAATTTTGCACTGGGTGCTTTCGGGGTATCTAATAGTGAATCCGCTGTCTGAATTTCAAAACTCAAAATAGTAGATGCAGTATGGCGTCTGGTAAATTTCGAGCTTCTTAGTTAGATTTTAACTTAGATTTTGATAATGCGGTTTTATAGCAGACTCAATTTTAGTGTCACACAGTGCAAGTTTGAAACGGCTGTGACTTACCGTTGATTTTCGACATTTTTTTTTGACAGTGCCGGTTATTTTCTTCCATACGAAGTAAATATGTTCGATGATATGAAGACAATGAGTAACACCTTCAACAAAAAAAAAATTATAATTTTTAATATTTTTATTGAGCTTTGTATCACGATTTATTAGGAAAAATGGAAAAAGCAACAAAGTCTAAGCGGTAGAAGTTATAGCAGCTATTTTGGAGATCACCACATTTGCTCATCGGACTTCTTTTTTCTAGACTTCAGCAGGGATCGAAACCGCGTCATCGATGTGCTAAGGAGAAGCGTTAACCTCAGAGCCATGCTCACCCCGCAAACTCGTGTTGCTAATTCATTTTTATTTTACAACGCTTTTATCAACTTGTTGTTGTATGTCCAGACCACCATACTATAAATATAGCAAAGGTATTTATGGCAAACCTAGTCTAGATATCAACCTCGTCGTAGGTATCATATCAAAGACATACAATTAGAAAAACTCTAGAGATAGATGTCGCCTCGCCAGAAGAAGTTAAAAATATGCACTACATACGCTACAGCGGAAATGGACGACACGTCATTTCTTTAAATCAGTCATGCCCAGCGCAGGGCACTTGCATATGGAATTCTGCCAGCGCAGGGCACTTGCTTATGGAGTTCTGCCGACGTTGGGCATGACTGCTTTAAATGAAATTAATTGCTGCTATATGTATGTATGTACATATGTAGGCATATACTAAATGTGAGCAAACAACAGCCGTCATCGATTCGCCACTTCTCACTCGCTATGTTTGAGTTCCGATCGCTTAAAGAAGAATTTTGCATGTGAAAGCAACAACAAAGTTAGCAAGCACGGATAGACGATAGCGAGTTTGGTTGTACCTCATTGAGTTCGTTCAGTGACGGCTAACATTTTGCTCTGCAAGTTGAATTATTTTAGTATCTATTGCAAAATTTTATACAGACAAGACTAAAAAGTATATAATAAATTAAAAAAAAAAACTTTTT